>NC_070638.1:16280190-16580190 GCF_947347685.1 Pleuronectes platessa | reverse complement strand
GAATGGCTTGATGATAACGGCACATGGTGTTAAAGGCTCGGTGAGACATTTGGAACTTCCCTTTCTTCTCGGAATAATTGCAAATTGTTTAATTTTATTTTCCAAAGAAAACACTGCAGGAGGCTAATAGGTTTGCCCTCGCTAGCACCAAAACAAATATGTCTGCAGCGTGGCCAGCAATGCACCAGCGGGACGTTGGTCGGCACACGGGTAATTGGGTACATTGCCAGAGATCCAGCAGCAGGCAAGAGAGCGCTGCTTTATGGGAAATAATAACGGACACTACAATGTGCCCTCTCTTATTCTGAAATATGGCTGCCTGGTGATAGGGTAGTGTGGGAACAGAGGGTTAATGAGGCGACAGTAAGCAAGACAGATGAGGGCATTGGTGTCTTTTCCATATTTGTTAAAGCATTAGTTATATTCAGTCACACAACCCATTAGGTTAGGTAACATGTCAACACCTTCTTTTCAAGAAACAAGGCACACAAACTGGCTTGGATCCTAAAAAGTGTAAACCTTAAAAACCCACTTAAAAATGTATAATTTAGCAATCCAGCGGCATATTTCATTTAACCTGCTTGATTTATAAGGTTATGCATAAGAAATATTTCATGAGTATTACAAAGAGGACATTAGTTTTAACATTATGTCCAACTGAAAGCATTTGTTGTTTTTCTTCTCTTTTTCCATGACAGCAAAGAGATTAAGTAAATGTTTGCCTGCTTTTAAGCTCTGGGGTATTTCGGGGGGCAAGTGAAGAACACGTGGGACAGGCGTGTTGAAGGGATCTGGGCAAACACATCTGTTCAGAGCACCACCTGCACGGCAACACTCGAGAGGAGGAATCATGGTCGAGTTTTTCTCAGAAATGAACTGTCAACGTGGATCTTTACAATAAGAGTGTGCAGTCATGCTGGAACTCTAATACTGGCTCTCTGATTGAAATGCTAACAAGCTCACAGTGACAATGCTAACGGATGTTTTAGCAGATATGTTTTTTTCCTCTTAATTTAGCATGTTAGCATGCTAGTATTCGCTTAAAACCAAACACAAAGTACAGCTGAGGCTGATGTGATTCGTCTTACACATGGACAGTATGATGGACGATGTGTTTCCACTTCCTGCAACTATTCATATAACGATGCCAAAATATGCTAGATAAAAATTCTGCCATCTTTCGCGCAAAAGGAGTCACGGTACCAAGGTTCTGGCGATATGTGTGCATGAACCAATGTCAATCATGACCCTTTACCCCGTTTTCATAGCATCAAATAACTAATTTAAACCAAAAGAGGCCTACAAGATAATTTTTTAACAAACATCAGTGTGATAATTACTGGTGGTAGAGACACTTTGGCTTCACTTTTGGGGCTCAGTTATGTCTTCCATCTTTATGTATAGTCTATGATTTAACATGTTAGCATGCATATATTTAAAGCACAAAACAGCTGAGACTAATCGCATTGGTTTTACAGACATGGGCTGACATTGCCATCGCTATAGCGCCACCTGACTACTGTTATATCGGAGCAGTAGTCAGAACATTAGGTTATTGCCACTTTCATGTCATAACTTTGAAGCTTTATAACCCCCCCCCCCCCCCCCATTCTGCCAGCATTGTGCAAATTAGTCAAAGCTTCCCTCTTTCCAGTGACGTAACTGTAGAGACGTGTTGATTTATCAGCTCTGTTTGGATTTTTCAGGAAGTTGTGCTACTGTTTAATTTTCAGGTGAGGAAGTAGCAAACAAAACCAACATTCAACCAAAGATAAAGCAGAGTGAGAGACTGCATTCACAGTCTCTTAAGACTTACTGCGTACCATATAGAAAGTGGTTCCTTATATTAAAAAACATGGAATAATAAATTACATATGTGCAGTGAGCTTTGATTTTTAATTCTATGTATTTACGGGGCTTCTGCTCTCGATCCTGTTGAGACCCAGGTTTCCCCACACCACCCCTCTCTCTCTTTTTCTGCATGTGACATACTAGCTTTGCTGCGTAAGTGATCTCTGCATGCTTTGCTCACTTCTCATGGGAAATGAATAGACATGGGATAGGCTGTCAGGCAGATTGTGCATGTTGGAGCGTCTGTTGAAGCGTCTCAGTGAGACTGCATCGGGAACAGCTTGCTTCTGGCCTGCAGGGAGTCCACGAGAAGTTCAGAGAGAATTAATGTGCAGGATGATTGTTTGTTCAGCTCCGACACAAAACTGAACTGTGAGGATCGCTGGGAGCGGAGGAGAGAGCTCATGGGGAGCAAAACGTGCTCCATCCTTCTTATTTTCTATGTAACACAGAGCTGCATGACAACAAGCTGGTATCAAAAACCACATACTGAAGTCAAAATAGGGAAATAAACAACTACAGATTTGTAGTTTAGTAGCATGAATTTAAAGGTCTGTTCCATTGACAACCAGTTAATTGTATGTCTTGCAAAAGAGTAACTTTACCTGTAAGGCCTTCTATCCAAAACACCAACGTTAATAAAAATGAAACGATTTAAAACAAAAGTCCATGACACCTCCTGCTGTTTGTGATCGGAGCTAAGCAGTTTTTCTTTCTGAAGGAATTTTATCTGTGCTGAAAGACAAGGTAATTAAATCTTTCCTTTATGCGCCGTCCTTCACCTCCTATAGATCATAATGGAAGTCATCACTTTCACTGTCTGCTCGGCCGATCTGTGGCTGTTCAATGACCTCAGTGGCTTGACTGTAATCACATGTGTCAAAGGCACAAGCAAAGATATAAGGGAAGAGTGCGTATCAAGGTTAGTGCGAAAGGCAAGTATCATTTTCTACATTGTTTTGTATCGCTCGCATCAAGATAGATTTTGTTTCCTGCAGAAGTTGAAACCCTCTAAGTTAAACAGGAGGGTGCCCATTAAAGGGTGTGGAGCGAACATACAATTCCTCTGAGTGTGAATGTGTGATAGGTGGGTTTTGGGCCTAGTATCACCTCCATGCCAGTTTTCCTGTTCCATGGAGGCCCCACCCATTTACTGCAGCCACTCACCTGGAGGCCATTGTCTCATTTAGAGCTTATATATGTAGGCACCATTCAGCAGTTCTGTCTGGATGGTTTTTGTTTAGGGTGGCAAGGACACTTTAGGATTTCATATAGCCACTGTTTTTCCTATGTTAGGCAATTGTCTATGCTGTAATTTTATCTGAATGAATTCATATTGTACTTAAGCGAAATGTGATTGATTATGGGTCAGAAGATATTGTAAACTTCTCTGGTTTACTTATACTTTGTTTTTGACATTATGTGATTTGACCTCATCCACTTTTGTTTTCCCTTTTTTCGCAGTTCCCCTGCTGGACGAATAGGGTGGTGCTGATGGATGCCCCTCTCCTTTGCACTGCATGCGGCATGTTGTGATAACTGTTTGCACTCTTAATCCTGCCGCGTGTGTTTGGTTTTTGTTTTCAGGTGACGAGATTTGTGTGTGTGCAAGAAATTATTCATTCCATCCACATAACCATTCTGAACAAAAACAGATATAGACGCGGCAAGATAATTCAGTTTTTAATTTATATATTTTATTTTTGTTTATCTCTCGTGTGTCAGGAACCATGTGGTTTGTGTTTTTTTTTTTATAAGTGAATTGTGTATGTTGAGCCCTGTCAAATAACTTTTGTCACTGATCGGACAGTTGCTACAGATTTTTTTTTTCTATCTTTACGAAATATAAAGCGCATCATGACAAATTGTTGGAAATGAAGGAGACTTCCTCTGGGGCTTAGACGCTGGTGGTGGTGATGACTTGTCAGGCTGTGATTCAATGAGAATGAGCTGCTGGGCCCAGATGCCGAGAAATGTGCATGTGAGTCAGGAGGCAAGAAGACGTCTTCCTGACTGAGCTTTCGTCTTTGTGGGCTACATGCCAAGAGGAAAGATAATTGTAAGACCTCTGCTCTATATTATGAACATGCTGGACTTCAATAAATATTTGATTATGAATAACCTATTTGACAAATGCCACAATTTATCATTTGTTTTTCAGAGACATTGGCTTAAAGAAATTGTTTTGTTTTATTAATGGTTTTCTTACCATGGACAAATTATTGATCAATAAGCACTTGAGCACTTCCCTACTAGAATTTCCGTTTCCATGTGCACTACTGCTCAGTGGTGGAGCTCTGCAGGTTTGTTTGTAATCAGAAACTGCCAAAGAGAAAATGCAGGCCACAGGAGCAGAGGAGGCTTGTGTTGTGTGGGTCGGTGACAAAGTATCAAAGATCATGGATTGCTTAATGCCCTTTTAATTATCATAGATTCTACATTAACATAGTCTTAACCAGCAATTAAAATGATGATTGCTTGTGATTTGCCTCAGTCTTTTAGTATTGGCTCTGAAATACTCCCACTCGAGTTGGAAGGTGTAACGTGAAGAAATCCTTTCATGGCTGAGCTTGCAGAGAAGCCCCTGCAGGTCTTTGAAACAAAGCAATGTGTCACATTGTAAGAGTGGAGGTGGTGGAAAATGGAGCTGACTAAGTGAGCATAATGACAGTCTCACAGTACGCCATCGTCTATTCAAGCCCTGGCACATACAGTACGCCAATCACTTAAAAAGCTTTGAAACCTGCTCAGGGCTGCTGAATGCCGGCGTGAAATGTCCACCCACACAGCAGCCAGAGCTCGGCCTCTGAAGACACACAGCAGACACACACTGTCTACTGACTCACACACAGGTAGAAATGACAAAATACACGCGTGGGCGATCCAACTGATGAAAATAATGGAGAAATGTGTCAGATAATTGCTCTCAGTTTACATGCATCTGCCCAGGCCTAATAGTCCCCTTAAATTAAAACACGTCCTTTCTCAGCTACACATTAGTGGTTATCACAGGCTTCTAGTTATATTTGTTATAATACAGCAGATGAAAAAAATAAATTATGAAACCACATTTCAAATCATTAAATCCAGATTTATTTATTTATTTCCTCAACACCAGCCCCCTACTTCCTGGATCCTTACCAAATGGAGACAGACGCAGAAAATACACAATGAGTGAAAGGATTCCATATGTGCACCTTTTCCATCACGTTTCAGTAGTGTTGCATCATTTAAGAATCATTAGCCTTTGTTTTAATAGAATACTGTCTTTTTAAATGTGATAATTTATTTCAGCCTATAATTCCCTTTTATGTTTCTCTCTGTTCTGTGTTTTTATCTGTTTGCTCTGCTTTAATATGTTTTTGTGTTATTTGTCTCTACATATATGTTCCTTATATTTTAAAACTGTATTTACTTCATGGCTGCTCACTTTGACCAGGACACTCTGAGGTGTATATCAATGGGACCTTCCTGGTCAAATGAAGGAATACAACAAAATAATAAAGCTGGTAATTTAAGGATATCATTCAGCAGAGCTCAACTCTTCAATCTTTCTGAAAAATAAATTCTACCTAATTGAACGATTTCAATTTTTCATGTACTAGTCAAGTGATTTTACTGGAGGAATTCAGCAGTGGAGCATTCTCTTATGTGTGGCCTGTTCATGCTGTAAATGAATGTCCCGTAGTACCGTACAGTAGCCTGATGAGATAAACAAAGAGAAATAAGCCAAACCAGTTTTTAGAAAGGTTAGTATATACAGTGTGAGTCTGAATTCAAGTCACTGATGATTTGTATAAAGCCACAATAAGACAATCCGTTGATACATTTCTAATTGCATGAAATGAAGCTTTTAGGGGCTGACAGCGTTGCTTTTTGGGAACTTTTCATTAGACGTGAATGAATGAGACAGCGATGATCAACAAACTTCCCATGTTGCCTCATTCCAGGCTCGGTGATCGTGTGTGGGAATCTGTGCTCCACTGGGAGAAATATAATGCATCACTTCAAATGACAACATTTGTCACATGGGTGACAATAGTTTTTTTTTATCTAAAAGATAAGTGTGTTGTGAAATCACATCCGGCTTCAGCAGCGAGCTCTGAACTCTGCTGTCCCCTGTGGGACCGGAGCAGTGGCCATTAGCCACATACCTCCTGAAACCACTGTGGAGTTATTTATACTTCCAATATGAATTTCAAATATTCATACATTTTTCCTATTTCTGTGTCATGCCAATGTATTTGGCCTATCCCCTTCATGGAAATACAACACCCCTTATTAACAAATACATAATTAATATTCTGGTATTACAAATATAGAAAAAAGAATAAGAGAGGACAAACAAAGAAGAAAGAAAAATTAGTGAAGTTCTAAATTAACTTTACAGGACTATTATTTATTTATTTATAAATGGACTCGATGCAGACGTTTTTCTCTCTTGTCCCAGGCTTTCTCCAGGTAACTGCTAATGTACATTACTGCCAATTCAGACTTTTCACATAATTTCTAACTTGAAAAATAGATCATTCTGTTTATAATAGAAAGAATTTCATTTTCTCAATCATGAAGACAGAAAATTGTGCATCAGCCTTCAGCCTCTAACATGTAATGTATCCTCCAGTTTCCACAGTCACAGGTCAAATGATAACTGACCTCCCTTAATACAGTGGAAACAAAACAAACCTCAGAAATGCACCTGATGTTCAGCCTCAGTACTAATCACAAAGAAACCTGCCCCCCCCCCCCCTCCCGCAGACTGAGATAAGGCAGGTTTGTGGGATTACTTTAAATGCCATCCTGGTAGATGTGTTCACACATCAAAACATCAAACCAAATTACAAACGTCTTCTTCTTATCTGTTGGTCTGAAGCATCAAAGCATGACTGGGCTGTGAACTCTCTAGAAGGTCTCCTCACATGACTCCTGAGCATAAGACTATTCTGTCTTTCTGTCAATCAATCTATCGATCATTCTCTCTCACTCTCTATTTCTACCCCCCCCCCCCCCCCCCCCTCTCTCTCTCGCTCTCGCTCTTCAGTACTTCTGAGTTAGTCCAGCAGATGGAAGCACAGTCACATCTGTGTAGTGTCGCCTGTGCTAAGTGTGTGTCAGTCGTGCAGCACCTGTTAAAGCTCCACTTCTCACTTGACACGTGAACGTGACAACAGTCTGTTGGCTGAGTTCAGGAGTGCAGGGAAACACTAACTCTGCAGAAGAAAAGAAAACAAAGCTCTGACTCCGTGTTGAGCCGACGGTGAAGACTTCCGACGCAAATTGCATCCGGCCCCAGCAGAAGGTTGCTTCGAGCAACACAAAGTAAAGAGACATCGGGCACCGAGCACAAATGAACCATTAAATGCAAGGCCTTAGACACACTTAGCGCTTTGTGTCATATATAATAGGATTTTGTGAGTATGCATGCCTGCGAGCTACTCAATGTGTCTTAATTTTTATACACAAACCCTTTCCTGCAGATATGAGAGATGAATAGAAACGAGCACGGGAATGCTGTTTTTGTTTCTTTCCGATCAATTCTCCCGCCCTGCAGAAGCCCCTGGATGCTTTGTGTTGCGTTTGTCTTGCATCCCCCCCCCCACCCCCCCAAAGGACCACATTATCTTGTGTATTTCTACTGCAGACAACACAGGAAAATGTTTAGAACGCTTTCATGTGCTATCCACTGGGTGCAGCTGTGCATGTGTAAGCACATTTTATCATGTATGCCAGCATTTAGCTTTAAATAAATCCAATCATTCTCAACTGTGCCTGCACCGCTTTCCTCTTCCCTCGGAATGTACTTGAGCAAAAAGCCAAGGTGAACACTACAGCAGAATGGGCAATTCTCCGCCATGAATACATTTCAGTGCAGAAAGTTTAATACATCTTTTACTATAAGGTTGCCTTCTTCTGGACCCATTTTGTCTTCTGGGATCACCGAGTGCGATTGAGACCTAATGGGAATGGATGATGGCCATAAGAGCACCTGTCTGAAGATGATAGCTCGAATCAGTATTCTCTCCGGCAATGAGAAGTGGAAATGGGGGCTGTAGTTAAGGCAATAGTGATGTCTTTCCCCTGGTCTGTGAAATGGCTCAATCTCCGCGGCCGATCCACCGTTTGATTGTTATAAATCTTTTGGTATCGCATTATCTTGGCACAGCCATTACCGATGATTGTGATTCTGGAGCTGGTGAGAAATGTAAAGAGACAGGAGGTGTATTTTCCAAAACTTCCGTGGCCATACTTTAAATTTACAGGCTATATTGCAAAAAGAAGATCTTGTTAGTTATTTGTTAAGACCTCGTGAACCTTTATACACTGATCAGCCACAATATAGCAACAGGGAGCAGGTTTTAATGCCGCGGAGGATCACTGTAATTTCCGCAAATGGAGACAAAAGTCATCGAAGTTTTGTATCTACCTTCCAAACGACTTGATTTGTCTTCTCAGTCAGAGGGAGCCATTTAGAAGGCGGCGCTCTAACCCCATTAGCTGACGTTTCTCAGCAGGCGACACTAAGATTTCACTAATAATCGCCATTTTTACGCAGCAATAATTAATGAATTTATGCTGAGAGTGCAGCACTTAGGTGACAGGAGCTTTATAGATCGCAGTGTTTCCATGAAAGATATATCTGTTTGTTAAGAAATCCAACAATCCCACTAAAGAGGCTTTTATCTTTCACTGCTCTCCTGAAAGAAACGCGAGCAAGCAGCCGCAGAGACGTCGGAGCAGGTACAATATTCACGACCACGCTGTTGTTCCGGGAGCTTTGTATATTTGCAGCATGCATAATGGAGCATTTTAATTAGAAACATTGAATATTCAAGGAACATGGAAACTGCTCTCAGTGTTAAAATATTCTCCTCCTGTCAGTCTGGAGCACTGTAGGTTCAGGCCTCGGCAGAACACGTGACACCAGCGCCTTCGTAGCCGCCGTGATTCTTGTCTCTGTGATGTATCTCAAATGTTTCCGAGCTCCGCACAGACAGAAGGCTGCTCAATTATTTGTCTCCTCGCGCCCATTTTGCAGCAGGAGTTCTTAGAGTTTGATCATTATCAGATATTTTATCATCGTTAAGGGTCATTAACCATCTGCCATAGCGGTAATAAAACTTACATATAGTTCACCCCCTTAAGTCATTGCCAAGTCCTCAGTTGCCAAATTAGCATATGGTAGCGGTCCTCGTGGAGGGCCGACCGAAAAGTGAGCCGCTTAATTGCGGCACAGCTTAAAGTGTCAGTTTTTTCTTTAAGCTGGAGTCAGATGAAAAGTCTGGGAGGGCTGTAACGACCACACTGCTGATAGAAATGCATGTTCCCTCAGCTCACTGGGGCGTCTCGCCCGCTAAGGACAGACCACTGAGGACGGACAAGGGCAGCGAGAACGAAGCAGAGCTTAAAGCTAATCGTAATACCCCTCCACCCACTGCATGTTGGCTCTCAGGGAACTCATAGGCCAGGAGATATATATTAAAGCTTATCGGGACGGATATGAAAACACAGTCAGCTCTTATCATGTTTAATTGGGAATAACATCTCACTAATAGAGGATTACATGTCTGAAGAGACAAGGGTTATACTGAAGGGGCCTCTTGTGACAATCACTCACAGATAAGAGCGGTTACCTGAAATGATGGGTAAAGGTGATACACAGGTCAATCATGGAAGCCACTCATTGTCATTCATTATAATAGCATATATTAGTAAGCTTCATTTAATTCTTCTGCAGCGTTGAGTCCCAATAATTCATCTGTGAAGGATGTGCAGTACCATAAAGATATAAAGACAAAAAATGTCCCTCTGACTGTATTTAGTCATTTTAGTAACTTTCTTCACACAGAAAGATGTTTTAAAGTCACTAAAAGTCCTTTTACAGATCGATATATTTAATTATGTGGTTACCATTGATATCTGCACTATATTTCCAATAAAAAACAAAAAAGCTTGGCTTAAACTAAAGAGGAGGGGTTATTATTTGTCCTGATATAAAAATTTGATAGGACTTCTAGGGAGGGAGCTCTGCTGGAGGTCCAGAGGGAAGTTTGTTTAACATGCTCAGACAAAAACATGGTTCTGATTAAATATATTATATAATATTAAAGTTTTTACAGAAATTAACTAACTATTTGGTAGTTATTAGGGTTTAGATTAAAGGATTTTGGTTAAATCTGCTCTCATCAATAATGTATGGTAAAAATTGATGTACAGTGCAAAGAGTAGTGACAGACCCACAGAGAAAACTTTCATATTTCTCAACAAGGAGCTCTAGTTTTAATGTCTCTCAGCTCATTGTTCTGATTGTATGACCCACAACCTAAAATTTTGTTTTAACCTCACAGCTCTCAGACCAAATTAGTGGCCAGCAGGTGAACATACTAAACCAGGGGTCTTCAACGTTTTTCAGACAAGGCCCCCAAACCTGATGGGTAGCACTCAACTTATCTAACCTTGGACGGATGGAGGTTGTCAGGCAGAGGTTTAAATCAGCCTCTCAATATGTTGAATGCATGTTAATGTGTATTTAAAGAAATTTACATTTTTGGAAAAAAATTGGTTCGAAAATAAATCCAAAATTATAAGAAATATAAAAATTGTCTAATCCACCAAACATTTCGCGACCCCCCTGCAGTACCTCCGCGGACCCCCTAGGGGTCGCGGACCCCCTGTTGAAGACCTCTGTTCTAAAGCATGAAGCTGCTAAAGCACTAGTTGGTGGAGACAAAACAGAGCTATATTATTATTATTATTATTATTATTATTATTATTATTATTATTATTATTAATAATAGAGTTACATTCATCAGGTGACCAGAAACATGAGCAGATCATTTCTAATTGTGCTGGGTGCGTAAATGGGCGGTTAGGTTTTTAGAAAAAACTTCATAAATCTTGATGTATTGCTTCAGTGGACATAGATGGATGCAGCTTGGGGGTCATTGTGTTGGTCTTTAGATATGTGAAATGTAACATTTTACAGTCATATCTGTTTTATATTTTCACACCTTCTGTGGCCCCCAAATCATTTTCTGTATTTGAGATATTCTATGAGACTGGGATGGTGCCCAACTGAAAAGGAAATTCTTTGTCATTATCAGGCCACTGTGCAGCAGTCACCGCCAAGAAATGTGTGAGAAATGCTGCAAATGTGAGAGACATTTATTCTCAACATTCACTTAGTCCATCACTACTTAAAACACACTATGCCTTTATCCCATCCAAACCTTCAAGTGGGACGCCCGGGCCACAGAATTTAGGATCTCGTTGCTCATTCACTCCATCATCTTCGGGAGCCTTTACGAGGATGACGTCTCCAGTCAGAACTGTCGCTGTCACCCTGCATGTCTTTGATGCTTTACGATCCGTGAAATAGACCCAGTACATCTCTTCTCTTCTCTTCTCTTCTCTTCTCTTCTCTTCTCTTCTCTTCTCTTCTCTTCTCTTCTCTTCTCTTCTCTTCTCTGCTCTTCTCTTCTCTGCTCTTCCTGCAGGAGATGAGTGGGCATCATAAGGAGGACGGCCATTGATGGATAGAGAGGAGACGAGGTTATCAGCTCCGTCATTCCATCAGGATGACTAACGGAGTAACATCATCAGGTAACACCATTAGAGACACTCTCATTCCTGAGCCTTGTTATCTTTCTTCACTGTCATTCTGTCACAATGGCGAAAACCTGTGCTACAGACACAGTGAATACTTCATACTTTTCAAAGATATTTCATCTTCTCTGCAGTCTCGCCTTACTTCTTTTCAAGTCTACATTGTGCATTCAATACAATTACAGTGTATAGGAGCTGAACGCCAGACATTCAACTGGTTAGTATGTTCGCTCGGAGTCAGATTTATTCATGCAGTCTCGCCCTTCATCATAAAAGTCGTCTGTGAGAAGAAATCTACAGAGATGTGCCGACGTGGATCTGACGAGGAGCCAGTCAGGAAATATAACGATGAAAATCAATGGAAGAAAACAAAACACGAGCAGACAAAACAGAGGAAAATAGCACAACATGCAGCCTGACCCGTAGTACCTCGCTCCAATTTACCCAGCGTGAGCGTCATGAAAAATAAAAACACAATGAAATGTTTGACAGTGGCTTCAAATAAAACCTGCAGGTGTGAAATAAACCCAAAAATGTCGGCACTCAAACACATGTGACCTTCGGTTTATTAGGAAGTGATAGTGTGGAAATGCATTTTGCTAAAGCCTTCCCCTCGTCTGTTAAATCCCTGCATGTTGAGAGTGAGATCTGCTACGAAATCCTTTAGTGCAGGACGAACCACTGAGAAACTCAAACCATTTGTCTCAATTTCCCCGTCAAAGTCGTCTGAGCATCAATGCGATCCTATTAGTGGACGTGTGTGAGTGTAGATGACTTCATTGAGCCGCGGAGAGAGGGGTCTGACATGTGAGCGGTGGTGGTGGGGAGGGGGGGGGGGTTTGTTGAGTAGCGAGCACGAGGGTGGAGAGATGCGAGGTGTGCTGGAGGAGACGAGCGTGTTAAAAAGACACCTGAATTGAGAATAATGAATCCAGAGAGGAGTGCAGACATCTCTTTCATCTTCAGGCAGATTTGAACTGCTCTTTCATCATCGTGTGAGAAATGTGCATGCTCGGAGCAGGAGATGCATTCACCTGCAGGGAAGCAACACACATTTCACTTTCAAAGAAACACTCACTTCTCCCTCCTTCGTTATTGCTTTTCAGGTCCTGCAGTGTTTGGAAGCGGGAGCGAGGAGTCATTAAAGACGTGGCACGCACCCGCTGCCAGGAACACGGGCAGGTGACAATTATTTACCCCGAAATTAGCCTTGTTATCGGGCCTGATGAATGGATGCGGAAATTAAGGGTGAAAGCCCTGAATGGCTTCCGAGCAGCGCAGCGTAACAAGGGCACGGGAGTGTTTGAAGAGTCGCTCGTGTGAGTGACAGAAAACAATGTGAGGAGCTGCAGTTTAGTTCAAAGCCCGAATACATTTGAGGGAGAGGGAGTTTCGTATCTGTGATTTCTTTTGGTCTGTCTGCTGCTGGAGTGGAAGTCAAGACGCATCAACTCGGTTGTTTGTGTATGGGCCGTGCTAGCGGCATGACTTCAGGGATGGAATTGTTCGTCTGATGGTAGATCCGTGACTTTGGTTCCGGAATAAAACATCTCAACAACTAATGGGGGGGTTCTACAGACATTCATGGTTCCCAGAGCATGAACCCCATTGACTGTGGGAGTGAAATATCTCAACATCGACAAATCATTTTCTGACATACATTCATGGTGCCCGAAGGATGAACCCCACTGACTATGGTTGGTGATACCCAGACCTTTAATCCATGACACCAGCAGATCAACATGTTTGCCTATCAAGTGAAATATCTCATCTACATTCTCCTACGATACAACACTGGGGTTGAAATTTCTACTTCTGATATCTAGTGCCCTCATCAAGTTAAATTTCTTATTTGTCCATTCTTATGCTGATCAAATGATTGTAAACTGTACTTTGAGTCAGAATGTGGATAACTAACTTGAGTCTGTCGGGAACCCTTGGGCTGTGTTCGGACAAAAAATTGGGAAATGTTATTGTTGGCTGGTCTCTACTTGATATTTTACAATGCGTGTGCGTGTAGTTTGGGAGAAAATCAGGCTCAAGGTGAGATTTGGAAACATTAAAATGAATGCCTTTTGGATTTGGGTTTGATTCGGCAAACAACAATGTGCACGGACCAGGTGTTTGAGGTATTATGTCGACGTGCATCTGCATTCACCAGAAACACCAACTCCTATTATTTTCCTTCGGTCTCTTTCCTGTCTCTCAAGTCCCCAGGAGGAGTAATCATTTTTCACTCAAGCTGAACTCAACTTGTGCAAATGCACCTTTGCACTAATTAACGCCCTGTGTCTATTCATGCCATTCACATCTTCCCAGTAATTTAGTATGTAATGGTTTCACATCTATAATTCACACTGCATTAAGTGTAAACAAACGTTAAGATGGTAAACGTCCTAAATAGACTTGCTTTTTTTTGTTTCTTTATTTTAGAAACAGAAAGATATTTAGAAAAGAAAGAAAAAGCCAATGATCTCATCTCTCTGCCCTTCAGGTGATCAGAACCTGGTTTGTCACTTTGTGTGTGCGTGCGTGTGTATTTGTGAGTCAGCGTGTGCAGCTGCACTAAAGCTCAGTGGCCTTACTTGGTCCACAAGCAAAAAGACGCGATGTGCCCCGACCATCTGACTGGATTTGCCGTGACCCAGTTAAGCTGAATCTTTGGCTGCAGCCGCCGTGCAGGCAACCTGGCTTTGCTTTGCAGAATCTGTCCTTAATTGAAGAGACAGCATCGTGAGGGAAGACACAACAACTTTCAGAGGACATTTAGGTAGGTAGTTAATTTTCACTTGAGGTGGGTATAGTCACCGGCTGAGTCATCAGGAACGTGACCTCCCTGTGCTCCAGGAAGCCTGAGCCTGGGACTGGAATTACAACGACAGTCATTACAGCAGCGGCAGGCATAGAAATCTAATAGGAACAATTGCCGGGTCTATTGATCCTCTTATTTATTCTGCAAGTGAGTGAGTATTCAGAGAGGTGGCTCTTGATATCCGGACATAATCAGGCTACTTCATCCGGCTTAGGTTTTTTTAAGCTGTCCTTTGGATGTGCCAGGTTTCCCTCAATAATAGGCTACAGAACTCCTGGCTGTGAGATTGCTGTTAGTCCGATTATGGCAGCTTCTGCTTTCCAACAGTCCCCACAGGCCGAAAGTGCTGATACCGAGTGCTTTTATCAGGGAACTTATTCTCTCTTAATCGCAAAAACGGTCTCCAGATGCCTTTTTTTCTTTTCTTTTCTGTGTGTGAGTCAGCCTCAGTTTGATTAATGTGATCGGGGAGTGCTGGAAGTGCTGCCAGGCTCAGAGGTGTCACCCAACACTGCTGCATAAATGAACAGAACTAATTGTTTGTTTATGATTTGAAATATTAATAACGTTGAATATATGAGTCTGTCAGTTGAAATCACCATTTGAGACAAATACGTGCCACGGCTGGTGCCGGCTTTAACAGTTACTGTGTCGACCACCTCGGCGTTAGGACACAAACGTTGAGGCTGCGTTAGTTGGAGTTCCGTGCAATATGCGATCCCCTTAAGAAACAGAGAGTGTGTCCATTTATAATTAAAGCAGCTCGTGTAATGTTTGTGGGAAGTTTTTTGGTGGGGGTAAACATTTGAAGGGGGGAAACTGCAGCGGAGAGATGGCAAGATAGAGGCTTCTGTTAATGAGGTGGTGAAATACTCTCCCACGGCTTACTGCACATTGCACGTCGCCCGGCCTTTTAATGGATGCCATTCACACAGAAAACAAAAGAGCAATGGTATGGCACACTTACATGGCCGTCGGGGCTTTGGAAACAATGCAGAGTGGCCCGGGCGATTATCACTAAGTATGATTGCACTTCAAAGATCCTCAAACTCCGAGCTGACAAGTATTCCCGAGCCCCTGATTAATGGACTATTATACAGTATGTTCAGCTCTAGAGCCACTTTGAGAAAGCATCAGTTTCCATCCACAGTGGGATAATGAGTGCAGGGTCCACGAGGTTCCCGTGCACGAGCTCCCGTGTACCTGGAAACCCGAGCCGAGGGTGTTTCGTTCAGATGTGGCAGTGTGGAGCTCTGGTGGGTCTCATCAGGATTGCTGCTGTCTGCCTCTCTAATGCCGCCAGTTTAAGGAGGATGATGCCGAATGAGGAGACTAAATCCCAACTCCCTGGTGGTGTGAACCCCAGGCAAAGTTTTGTTTACGCTGTGAATTATCAGTGATCTGGGAGGCATTGTAAATCCTCTGCATCTCCTCTTTCATCTCCATAAAACACCTTGATCCTTATACTGCGTCACTGCCGCTGCGGCAATAATGAGGGAGTGGAGAATTTGCAACCTTATGGTTGTATTGCGTTGTGTAGTGCGTGTGTAGTTGTGTGTGGAGACAGGGGGGTGGGGGCTTTGCCAGCAGTACTCATTATAGGAAGACTTTATGTAAATCCAAAAGGCTATCTTGTTGTTAATCTTGAAGCGACCCTCAGTGTTTTATTGTGCAGCACACAGCTCTCAAAATGAAATAAGATGATGCTGTTGATTATGGCTGATAGCGAGGAGCAATAGCCAGGTCTGAATTATTCTGAATCATCTTATCGGTAACTTCATTTTGCTTTATCGCACGATGGACAATCCTCTGGAGTAGCAAAAACAAACCGATCTATTTGTTTGCAGATGTAGATGCTGAACACTTACATTCAATAGCAGTCACTGTTGGTTCGTTTTTTTGACTGCTTATGTGATTACGACTCCTCTGTGGCCACAACTGAAATTCTCTCAAAAACTGAAATGATGTGTTATTTTCCAGCCTTTGCGTTTATTTTGGTAACGTCAGTCATGATTTCTCTCAAGTTATTCCCGGTCAAATATTTGATACATCTCAAAGTTCCACTGAATGTCGGGGTCGTCACCCCGAGTCCCTGACAGGATTTTGTCATTCAATCGGTTTCGGTTATTTTGTGCTATTATTAGTGTCAAAAGATGGTCTGCAGTTCATCCTGATTGAGAGGATTTTCAAGCCTGTCAAAAGTGAAATCCCGATGGAAAGACTTAATATTTGCTACTGCTGACATGAAAATAGGAACATTTTACAGATGAATTACTGACACTCCGACTTCCGTCTAAAAATGTCGGTATTGCATTAAAAAGCCATCAGTCAACCTCTAAGACAAAGCGGGGCAATCGCACGATTCGGGTTAGAGAGGCTGTTAGATATCTTCACATGCCGTGACAGCCTAGTCAAACAGTGGTGTCGGATCTCATTTGGTTTCCAGGTGTCGTATTACGTTGCTGGATTGGTATCACATCACTTGATGTCTACAACAGAACAAAGCCACACTCTTGATTTTTCCAAACGAATGCTCCCCATGCAGATTGAACAGGGTTTCAAAGGCTCTCAGGAGACATCATTTAGAGTTAAAGAATTCTCCAGCTGCCCACCCAGGTCTCCTTTAGGCAAGAGGCTTTTTTATGACCGTGCATGTGGACGTCCAGTTAGGCAACGCAGCAAACAAACAAATGCACGTGTGGAAATGTAAAGCCAACAAAGTCCATATACTTTCATGATTCGACATTTAAATGTGAAACACAGGACTAAATTGAAACGCATGGATCGAAAACCGGCGTCCTGGTCCTTTGATAGCTCTGTTGCTCTACAGTCAGTATCCGAGCGGTGGCTCCCTCTTGTCTTGTAAATCAAGCTGTCTGGCCTGTTATGACATATCGTCAGCTATTATTCCTGATGCCTCCCGTGGGGTCGTCCTCTCCATAAACTCTTCCCCTTCAATGAGCCCCTGCCTCCCATCACCAGCATGCTTGTTAAACAGACACACACATTAGTCTAACTCATGTTTCCTCCGAGGCTCGCAACACTTCCAAGCCAAAGCTCCCGCTTATCACTCAGCATCTGCCCTGTGTGTGTGTGTCTAGGACGTATATGAGTGTGTGTGGATATGAAGCAGCTTGACACACATTCACACTCCCTCCTGACCTCCAATACTACTACTACTAATAATGATAATAATAATGTTTTGAGGTGTACTTCTTCTTTATCCCAGCCTCCTACCTCTTGTCCACTCTGTGTGTTTGGCTCTGAACTTAATAAAAAAGAGAAAACTAATGATGAAGAAGGAATCTTGTAAAAACAAGTTGGATAATCACCTCTTTTATGGCTGTAGGGAGAGGGCTAGCTGTCCACCACCTGCACTCATACTTCACCTCCTCTCACCAGATCAAGGCCTGGTCCCCCCCCCAACTAACCTAAGCAGCTCCCAGCTCTGCCTCTTACCAGGAGATGATCCCATGCAGCTCGGTCGGACCAGTCTTTCTCCACCTGAATGCCTTCATTGAATGAAAGTGGACGAGTGCCAGTGCCACTGGTTGGACTAGTCATTTCCTTGTCACATGCTGTCTTTGTCTAAAAGAGGAGGCAGGGAGATTCCTCTTTCATTCCTTGACCCAGAATACATGTATCAAGCCACCCTGTGTTGAACAGTCTTTGCTGCGCTTGACTTCAGTTGACTCAAGAGCGGATTATCATATCTTGGATGAAAACCTTGCGTCCCACCCCGGCATTTCTGTCAAGCCGCTTGATATCCCCCTTGATGTCAATGCATTAGATGGAGGACCCCTAACCCTCGTCACACACTTTACAGAACCTCTGCCTCTCTTTCTCTCTGGGGTCCTTCGTTAGCAGATCCAAATCAACCTCATCTCATCCAATTCAGGCTCCTCCAGTTCTTGGTCAACTTTGGTTGAGATAACTTTCCCGCGGTAGTGAGTACGAGTTCATTAGGTCAATCCTTAAGCCTGGAATCTGTCCTGCAGATGTCACACCCTACCTTGTTTCCACTGGTACCATATGTGTGGCAGACCTCTGGTCCTACTTGTGACTGGTCACTCTCGGCTCCACACTGCACTCAAACCTTTAACTCATTCCCTGGGTAACAGTAATACATGCTATTATAATATGCATTTCCAAAGCTGTGAACTTTGTGGCTCTGCACATTATCCCAGAACAGGGACCCTGTTTCAAAACAATAGAAGAAAATTACAAAAGGATACCCTTGGTTAAATATTGAGTATGACCCGCAGCCAGTTTGCACAAAATAAGTGGAAACATAAATAAGATTTATTATAATGTGTTAGTTGATAGGCACCAAAAAAAACCACTGTAAAAATTTACACAATAGCTTAATTAAGCTAACCATCTACTGGACCATCTTTGTGTTTAGCACACACAGACAAACCTGGCATTGATTTTATTATCAAACTCTTGAAAGCAAATAAGCATATTTAATAGATCTTCTGATCTTTCTTTCAACATATTTTGTCGATGTTCTTAAAAGGTTTTTCAGTTGCTTTTGTGCAGTTTCCTTAATGTTGTTCATTTAGATGTGTTATATATTGATTCTGTTATTTCGATTTTATTTTATTTTAAATTGGGCTAAGGAAGAAGAAGAAGAAGGTGAATTTCCCCAATCCAAACCCTGCCAACTAACCAGAGCTGCTCACAACAGCAAACTCGTTCTTTCTGTCTCTCCACCAGACTTACCCCTGAGGTACACTGGACTGTTTCCAAAAAACACGAGCTGCATTTTCACACCCGGATGCAAAATATTTGCTTGTTAAAAAGATTTTTTAAATCCCACCAGATGCTCACAGTTTAAACCACAGGATTTAACCCTTTACCGGGACACGGTCCAGATTCACTACCCTTCTCACACACAGTGTTCTTCCTGCAGTCAATTAAAACCCACAGCGCAAATTGGTAGGTTGTGGTATATCAAATGATACAGCTGCAACATAAACTGCTTTATAGTAAATAACTAGTAAAACAAGACTAGATGAAAAAAAGAAAAGGATGTAAATATAATATAAAGGTTGATGGCATGATATGATTAAACGTGGCAATGTTGTCCTCCTGTGATGTCTGATAGCTCAGTAAAATACATTTTACAGCCTGGAGACAACAGCGGTGCCTAACAATTAGTCAGGATTATAATTCAATGTTTGATGCCAAAATTTGTATTGAAATCAATGCCTTCAGCTCAACTTCAAAATTTGCTGATTTGCCACAAAAACTCATTAAAGTGATTTTCACTGTAACACTGCACCGTGATGCACCATACGGTAATTTGAATGACAGTAGGGTAGTGGTAGTTGTACGCTCAGCACCTCGCCCCACAATCAAAACCGCATCAACAAGCTCTTCACACTCGTTCTGAACGATAGCATCAGAGCAAATTGTGTCTGGCTTTAATCTCACAAGAAACATGTCTGATGAATCCTGATGAAGCTACGCCTTTGCTACAGCCCCTTTAGATGCTAGTCTAATCAAAGCCATGCCATGCCGCTACCCTGCGGCTCAACTGTTGACAGGCCTCGGGGGATTAAAGCTGATTTCCCTTTTTAGTCAGAGTCACTCGTGTGAGGGTCCAACTCGCTCTGGCGTTGGGCAAGAGTACTATCCTTGTCCCCGGTACCTTGCTTACTGTTGTGTGATGCTGGGCATGTCTCTGCGGGTCCCCGGCTCATCTATCACAGTAACTGTGAATGGCGGATGGGGACGGCAAAGGAACAGAGGAAGGCTGCTCCCGGCCCTCCCTTCTCTCTCACTATATACTTAGTAATCTCTGCCAAGGCTGTTCCCTCATCGGAGAATGGAGACCTTGTGTTCCGAGGCTCCAGATGGGCCAAAACAACACAGCACACACCACTGAGAATCTCCAGTGAGATCGACAGGGGGGAAGTGTGGGATGAACTAGGCAGGCTATGGGGATATTTTCATGCATGTCAGACTTCTGTGTTTGGATTGTAGGATTAAAATGTAGCATTTAGCAATATTTAAGGCCCAGACAATCCATTTTCTCAATTATTTTCTTATTATAACCAATCTGTGTTAAACTCTTTATCAATAACCACTGAGGATGTTTTCTCCCCGACATAAACTTGATTATTGCTTGTACAGCAATTAATATTTAATGAAGTTTTTATCCATAAAACTACAATGAATTTATGAAAACATCAAATTTAATTGCACATTGTATCTGTACAACAACGCCTTGAACAACATACCACACACTTGACACATATGGATCCAGCTGACAAAGGATACAGGCCTGTCTGTGGCAAGGAAATGGTACAAAACATCAAATAGTGGCCATTAACTACACAGTTTATTCGCCTCGTACTCTACGTAGTTTGGTTGTCTGGCACTGAAAGTTTGCAGGGCAGTGAGTATCCTGGCCACATCCGCGCTGGACAGTTTGAGCCTGTGGCGGAGGAGACAGGCGAACAGATCCACGTGGGGTGACCCAGGAGGCGAGAGCCGGTTCACCCTGTAGCGCAGCTCCACCAGCTGCAGCAGGGCCGAGTCCTGCGATCCCTGAGTGTACGGGTAGTCTATCTGCAGGATCAGGTCCTGGATCGCCTCCGGGTCAAAGTGCACGCTGAATCCGAACAGCTGCATGCTGTTCACTTTCATGTAGCCGATGTTGCTGGACGGCTCCGCCTCCTCCTGAGGCTCATAGTAGGCCGTCGTGTTTTTGTTCCCTCCTGTCGCTCCCACAGAGTCCCTCATGCGGCTCCTCAGGTAGAAATGAACCGTCTCAAAAAAGCTCTTCCATCTGTTTCCGAGAGTCAATGTCCAATTATAGCAGTCCAAAGGGATATCCAGCTTGATCCGCTCCCAGTCTGGGTATCCGTGCTGACCAATCGGCATCGTCCAACTCTCTGAATGGCTGCCCCCGAACGGATTCACAAACAGGGACAGGGCCGGCTCCAGAGTGCTGTTCCGAGTGAGGCAAAACTGGAGGGACACTCCGAGCAGAATGTGAACACGGTTTGACTTCACACGGTTGCTCTTGAGGGTGAGCAGCATTCTCTTCCTCCAGGACGGGTCGAACCATGTGTTTATGCGCAGGTCATTGCTCACAAATACAGCATGCAGGGAGATGCGGGGGTCGCGCCGCTGCAGCAGGTAGCGCAGCTCCAGATCCTGCAGGTCACGGTCGCTCTCCATGCCGAGGTAGGGGTCCGTCGGGTCGGGCACGGCAGGCCGACAGGCTCCCTGGGTCATTGTAAAGCTGGGGTTGCAGCTGGAGCATCGCGTCCGGTTATCTGTGGAACAGGAGGCACAGCGGACGCCGTCGCCCACAGAGCAAGGGATGAGGCCCTGGCAAGGAGGATGGTTGTAGGGGCAGGAGCAGCTGCGGCTCTCGTCACTGTAAACTCCGACCTGGTTGTTCTCGCTGCAGTACAAAATGGAGAGGGCGTAGCGCACCCAGAAGTGCAGAGGCCTAAAGGAGAGAGAACCGCTGTGTTAAACACCATAAGTTCAGAGCAGATTGCTGTATCATATTTCTGTGATTAATGCTGTCTTTCACTAAAAACTGTTCTGGATTGATTTGCAGCAAAAACAATTAGAGACCATCTCCGACTCAGGTGGAATTACAGCAGCGAAATCAGATCAAATTAATATTGTAATATATTGAACCCCCCCCCTTCTGTGGTGCAGATGGGAAGCTTTGACACACACTCACTCACACCTACACGTCGTCTTAATGTCTTTCTCTTCCTGACAAATTCAGGATTGATTAAAAGATTTTATGGCTTGTCTTTTAAATGGGTTGGCACTGAGGTCGACCAACCCGATGCTTCTGGACGTCCTGAGAGCTACAGCTTAAAAATACAAAAGGGGACCAGGCCTTTGCAGTGGCAAACTTTACCTGGAGTGGTGATAGAACCGCTCCGACCCTAGAAACATGAAAATCATTGCCAAAGACCAAATTCATCTCACTGGCTCTCAATTCGAGTTTGAGACCTTGATTTCAACTCCCATTGTGTACTATTTGAACTCTCAAATTTGGATGATTTTTAATGTTCTATTGCTTTTGTATCCTGCGTATAAATTCTGTTTTATATATTCTTTTCATATTCTTTTATTTTCATACAGCCTCTTCTACAGTTTCATGGTCAATATCACTCACTTCCTTTGTGGTTCTGTTTCCCTGTTGTGGCTTTTGAATTTGTGTTTTTCCGTTTATGCGTTTGAGTGAGACGCCAGGGCCACGTAACATTAAAATTAAAATGTGAATTTGGAAAATAAATAAGAAAATAATTCAAACATAACACAGATATTACCTTTCCCATCGAAAATAATAAATCGACTTAGCTAGAAACTGTAAACCACTACTCAATTTATTTTCTACAGGCAGAGAGGGTGCGATAAAGAAGTGTAATGGCGATGTAGACGGAGGAGGCAGCGTCTGCAGCCTGACTAGCTCACTGATGGATTGTGTCATTTAGTTAATTTCCCTGCCAGAAATAGCTATCAACACAGAGGGTTCATGAGAGAGGCATAAATCGGACTGGAGTTATGACCACGGCGCTCTCTGATACGCTGCAGAAGTAACGCGTCCAGGTGGGAGTGCTGCTGAAACAGCGGCTATAACAGTTAAAAAAAACAAGAATAGATAGAGGCAGAGAGTATTACTGTCGTGTCCACTGCAGCTGAAACTCCTGGATATGATTTTTTGAGACGCCGGATTGATTGCGGTGCAGTTTCAGGACGGTGAAACGTGTCTGTTTGGCCGATCGTGATCCTGTTTGTCTTGGGAACAGTGAGGCAGGTTCGCTCCCGTCAGCACTTTCCCAACTACTTTTCCTCGAGAGCCTTCTAATAAGTACCGTCTCACACCGCTGCTTTCGCCCAGTGCCTGCCGCATAAATCATTTTCATAATTATAAGTTTTGGGGAGCACCTTGGGTTAACAGGCTGCGGTATAAATATTCCACCCCCTTCTTCTCGTCTCGGATCTTACCTCGGCCTCTGCAGGACTATTTTGGGCTGCTTTCGGCACCTCTTGCTGAGGCTGAAGAGCTTGTTAGCGGTGCGGCGAGCTTTGCTGAAAAGCTGGTTGCTCCTGGTCTCCAGCTGCCTGTAGCGCTGGAGCAGGCTGGCGTCTGTCTTCCACAAGTGTTCCACGGCAGATGTGTTTACAGCGTAATGGGTTGGCAGCTTCCCAACAAAGCTCTGGAACTCCTCTGGAAGGGGAAAAAAAAACAAACAGAAAACGAATAAGCAAACTCTGCTCGCGGTTATGAGTCGCTGGGTAACAATATCCAAAATAAAATAAAAAAGAAATGGATCAACTTTTCATTGTTTGTCCCAGAGAAGCAAACCGCTCAAGAGAAGACGGCTGCAGCCTGCCTGAAAACCTGCTGTTGTTATTTAGATTTCCTTCGCCGGGCAGATTGCTGATCTCATCATCATGTCAGAGAACAGACGTCTTTCGTTATTTTGTTTCCGTAAAAAAAGATGTACAGTATGTTAATCACCACCTGTTGTCAGCATAAGGCACTGTACGTCATCAAAAAGCAACTAGTCTGTAATTACATGTGAGTGACTCTGAAAGCTAAATTGCTATTCTTGCCTCCAGCAATGTGAAAGTAAGATGGTTGCTATAGGGACAGTAATCACAAAAATGTCTTTCAGAAAAGTTCCAGGAAAAATTCAGATGGAGAAACTTCTGATCGTACCCGGGATATTTTGGTTTCATTTCTGGAAAGTGGGTTGAAGAGGAGACTAGGGCAATGCCAGTTACAGCAACTCTGCCATGGTACAGCATATACTATATAATGTTTATGGTGATTACAGGCCCACCTCAAACTCACAGCAATTATTCACAGACTTACAGTTGGGTATAACTATTAGATAACTTCTTTTGCTTGAATAGAGTTCATGCAGACGTTGCCCTTTTCATCCGAGAGCTCTAAATATTCATATAACTGTATTTTATTGACTTAATGTAAAGTAATAGCTGCATTTTGACTGGTGATGGATGAGAAGAGTTATACCACTCATATCTGTGCATCGTAAAAAGGAAACCTTCAGCTGTCGAGGGTTGTGGCTCAAGTGCTGGACTATTTTTACACTTCCTCTTCAAACAAATGAGAAATCACATGTTTGACACACACAAGTGCCGCAACTCTTAGCTGGAAGGGAAATGAGCATATTTCCTCAGATGTTGAACTGTGACATTAAATACACTTTTTCATGAGTCCTTGTCTAACTTTGTTGGATGAGAACAGATGGATGTCTATAGAAGATCTGTGTACCGTCACACACGGCAGCCCTGAGCACCTTGAGAGGAACATCATTTGATTTGACACAATGACTGACGGGTCTCTTGATTCAGAGTCTGGCAGCTGCTTCTGTCTGACGGCCGAGAATTAATAAATACAAGTCATGTGGTTTGGTTCATCCATGTATAAGTTAATATTTGTTGTTAAATATACTAATGCTACTAATACAACTAATATAAATAATAATAATATTCATAATAATAGTAGTATTAAAAAGAGTCATGTTGATAATGTTAATAATAATAACATTTAGTTTATAAACAATAAATTAATGCAGAAATGAAAGCTTTGATTCTAAGTATGTTTAAAGAGGGCATTTAAAAGCAGTAACATTTGGGAAAAATATCAGGCCACTGAGAGAAAAGTAATTTGAAAATGTTTTTTAAGAACCTCTTTAAAAACAATGCTGCAGTTTTAAAGACAGAATTCTCACATACAAAATAACATGAGTAAAGATTTTTTACAATTTTTTCAATCAAAATATTATACAAGGCTCCAAAATGAGATTTCAATAATGCAATTTTAAACTTTCAATGTCTTTTTTCAGTAAGGGTATGTATAAAATAAAATATAAGATATTTATCATATATAACTAAGATAGCATGGCTTATCTTTAGGCACCAATCGGGCTCTTGAAGCAATTTGAAGATTATAATCTGATTTAAGATGGTGCGCAGGTTTAGAAAGTTACTTCATACAAATATCTGAATATCACCTGCATGCTGGAGAACAGGTGATTTTGAGGAAGATCTAAAAAAGCCAGTGTTCCTGGTGTTTTTGAACACACAGTTAAAAGTTCCATTTCAGACCATCACAATAAATCAAAAAGCCTTCCTCACCAGATTCCTCAAACTCCTGGTTGGTCAGCCTCCAGGAGTCTCTGATGCGCAGCAGGTTGTTCTGCAGCGTGTCCAGGTCCGAGTGAGGACAGTTACACCGAGGGAAGTCCACGGTGCACTCGCACCAGCAGTCACTGTTCTGGCAAACAAAGCGACCCTCGGATTTGCAGCCGATGTAGCTGAGAGCCGCCTGAATGAAGCGGCTCTGTAAATAGCCGGGTAGGATGACCTGCAGCCCTGTGGACCGTGACACACAGCATCAGGTCAATGCTCAAGTAAAAACCACAGTGGGCAACAGTTTGAGAAAATGACTTTGCTTTGTTCAATTGAAACTAAAGGTTTCTGACCCATTGCCAAAGATTTATGTTTTTCAAGAGTAAGAATTGGTCTGAAAGCCAAACGCCAGGCAAACAGGTTTTCAGATGTGTACAGTAATATTGTTACTCTTGGTCTTTGTAACAATAAGAAAAAAATCGCAGAAGATTAAAGGAATAATTATCAATCTTTATTTTCTTTGTGAGCTTAGATGAGTAAGTTGGATAACACTCAAATATCATCTCATAGCAAATCATTGTAAATGAGGGCCTCCCTTAATAGACATGTTTTTATGGACACCAATATTCTGATATTAAGAAAATATTCTGAATAAGACATTGTCGAATTTCTCAAGAAATAATGCAGAAATCTTCACGGAAAAAAAGTCAAGTGTGTGTAGAATGCTAATATCTATGATCTATATGATAATATGGTAATATTTGGTGCAGATACAAATAATAATCTGTATTTTGTGGATCAAAATAAATATTTCAAGGGGGGGTGATCTGTATTCAGCTACTGTACAGTGATAAATAATCCTTTAACCAGTATCAAAGAAGTGGTATTTTGCCTGCACATGTTCTGCAGATCATTTCTGTGTACACTTCATATATCTGATCTCCATTATGCAATATGGTGATAAATTGGCCCATCAGCCAAGCTACGTGCTCTCCAAGTTGTTTTTGAGTTTAGAAAGTGTTTTTTAAAACAAACACATCAAACTCAGTAAGATGCCGTCACTAAGATTTAAGGAGCCTATTTTTCATACCTTGTAGATGAATCTTGTTTTCTGGACTGTGAACCAGCACAGAGCTGACTGTGTCCAGGTTGTCATAGTTGCTGCATCCGAGCGGCCCGGTCCTGGTTTCTGTCACCTGCGAGGACGTGGAGAGAAAACAGTCAAGTCTTTATCCAATGTCCGGTGTTTGTGACTTTTGTTTTTAAATAATTTTCGTGTCAAGCTTAATTTTAACTCAGAAAAACTAACTGAGGGCTCAACAAAGGTGTTTTTATGCTTCAAATGATTAATGAATGCTGTGAAGTCACTGCGGAGTAATCTTGAAAAATTCCTTAATTAGAAGCTGTTTTCGCTCGGACTGAATAATCGGCTCTGATTTGACGGAACAAATCAACTTCGGTCCAACTCGGGAACTTTAGACTGATTCACGTTAATACTTATGTGATTTCTAAATGCAATTAATCTGCCCGTCAAAGCTGGAAATATTAACTTGCTTGAGTATTTGCATAAATTTATGCTCCGGGTCCGTCCTGTTTCTCACCCAATCCCCAGCGCCGTATGTGATTTTAATGACTGACTGCGTATGGCAGGTGCTGCTTTACATCCAACATAAAATGCAGTATTCACCCCCCCCGACATTCCCACTCCCACCTCTCTGTCTCTGGCTTTGAGCGTTACTCTGCCTGAACACTACGCACGCTGCAAAGTGGCAAACGTATTGAAGTCAGTGTGGACTGGAAATTAATGGAAATTCATATATTTAATCCATCAGGCTGATGCATAACCAGAGGAACACATTTTCAGTTTGGGGGGAACTTGTCTTCATCAGCGGCTACTGACTTTAGAATCTACATTTGCCCCTCGGGCTGATTAATGCTTACACTCTAAGAGCCACTTCATATGATAAAATGGATGATTGGTGCTTCAGACTATACAGGATGCAGGACTGCTGCTCCGGCCTCCCTCTTTCTCTCCTCTGCTCTTTAAAGATGAAAGTCTTTGAAACCCCCTATGTTCTAATATTGTTTTTTTCTGCTGCAGAAGCAGTTAGTGGGTGGTTAGCACGGACGTGTTTGAGCAACTTGATATAAAATAATTTATCAAACAGATTCTGATTCCAATCAACTTGCCAGTTTTTCTGTGATGTCTGTAGAGGAGAGAGAAACAGCAGAGACACATTAGACAGTGCGGTTTCTCCCCTGCAGCTACAACAGGTGAACTTCTTGGTGTCGGGCCAATTCTGTAAACAAGCATTTGTTCCTAATCCTACCTGGTGAAATAACTTATGGAAATAAATTCCCTGAGCTCCATCTGTTCGTTCATGTTATCTTCAAGTTGAGCAACCAGAGTGCCACGAATTAAAAGTTTGCTCGACTTGAAGTGGAAAGAAAAATTTAGATTATTTTGAACTGTAAGTATTTTCTTTTTATGCTACATGTACTTTAATTCTAGTACATCTCAGAGATAAATATTGGACATTTTGTTAATTAGAGACTGTAAATTGGTTGTAGGTGTGAATGTGGGCGTGAACAGTTTTTTCTGCGATATGCTGGTGATCTATCCAGGATCTTTCCTCTAACCCAGTCAGCTTGGATTGGCTCTCAAAGGATAAACAATATAGATGGAGGAAGGATATTTGACATTTTACAGCTCTTTTTTTTATATATTATGTTTTTATAGGGTATAAAGTTCTAATCCCCACAACAAAATGAATGTACTGCGTCAATACTATAGATCCGATAACACTGATTAAGGTCACTCTTCAAAATGTTCTGATACATAAGAAATTGTGTTTTGTCCTCCATGTGTAAAACAGGGTTTATCCTTATGTTAAGTTGTAACATTTTGTTGCCCACATTTATTTAACATTTAAGTAACATTTTGAATGTAAAACCTTTAAATGTACCTCAGTTTTGTTTTGCTATTCAACATATTCAAATACTTTTTCCACCACTCATCTCAGTCCATGGTTAAAAATAGTTATGAATTTCTGCATATTGTCAAATTTATTAAGGCTTGTTATTACAAACTTAAAGTGAGTAAGTAAGGGTGGGACAAAATATCAATACAATATATGTATTATCATGACATAAAATTATTGATAAGCTGCTGCCAAATATCCATATTTAGTTAATTAGTTATATATACCATTGGAATGATGGCACATATGCACATTGACAGTTTTTTCAAGACTATAGAGCCACTAAGATACAACTTTAAGCATATAAACATTGTGTCATCTTATTTTGTGTCAACATCTGTAAAACTGAAACCTAATTGCAGTGACTAAATCCACAAATCCTGCACTTTGCCTCTTTAAGGGGATTTTGTATTCTGTTCAGTTCAACAGATATCATAATGTATCATATGATTGTCTAACAATTTATCGATTATTGCAGAGTCGCAGTATTGCGATGTTATTGTTACCCTGCAATTTCTTACCCTAGTTATAAGCATCACTTCAATAATGGGTTAATTTAGATATAATATAAAATGATAAATAAAAGAAAAGACCCACTAAAAACATCAGCTCTGGGTAAAGTTAGCCCTGTGATGTACCGTGGTAATGTGAGTGATTTATATGTGCATCTATTTACTGATCAAGACTGAAATTATGTTTTGTCCCTGACAACTGAACAAGTCATTCATCAATGTTCAGCGACCTCAGCTAAACCCACAACCAAACCAGGCCATGTGAATGCTTAGTATCCCACCATTCCCATGTGTAAATGTCGTGGTAAACAAACCACAACACTGCAGGGGGACATCTCTAATGCTTTCAGACAGTGAGTTAATCTTCCATCAGACTGCTGCCGTATTAACTTCCACTTACCCGGATGGCGGTGGATGCGATCTGGAGGTGGTGCAGCCTTCGCAGGGTGCTCTCTCTGTCTGTGAAGTAGGAAGCCGCCAGTTGGTGAAGGGCTTCCAGGGTCACGGTCCCCGTAGTGCTGGAGTTCCTGTTGCCGCCGCTGCTGGCCTCGGCCACCGAGGGCGAGGACTCCTGGCTGAGCTTCCTTTTGTCCACGAATATCGTCAAAGACTCCTCCCCTGGTGGCAGAGGGAGTGAGAGCTGTTTTAGCTCTGACAGAGCAGCACTAATCACCTTGCATTAGTATCTTCTCCGATCAGATATAAAAGCACAGTAGTGATTAAGTGATGTGGAGGAACTGATGGTTTGCATGATTGGAGGAAAAGGCACAAACAAGTTCTCTGCGTCTATTAAACTCCTCAGGAGCTTGTTCAAGATCATTGATCAAGTTCCCTGCATTACCTTCATCATCTGGATTACAATTGCAAAACCTTAAAACAAAGTAGACTTGTAGCTGTACACTTTCTAACAATTACAAATATTAAATGATCAGGTAAACTTTTAAGAGCTGGTTAGTTTGGGTTTCACATTGGAATTTAGGTCTTAGGACTTGTGCATGACATACGTATGTCTTGTCGTCATCACTTCCATGGGCTGTATTTATACTTAATATCAATTTGGTTATTCTTCATGTTTTATATTTGGCCTTTGTATTTGCCAACATTTTAAAAAGAGGGCATGAAAGAAAAAAAAGTACCATCGGAGGTAAAGACTAAACAAGCAATTCTGTAAGCATCTTCTTTTTCGCCTGCTATTGTTAAATGTTTGTTTTCAATGTTCTGAGACTAAACCATCAAGAAAGGAAAGTTCTGTTGGCTTGAAATTGTCTGAGGCACCTTTGACACCTTTTATATTGGATCACACTAAACAGATCGAGTCCGAAGAACAAGTCTGAATGTCCACACTTAACAAGGTAGGTGTGAAAGGCCCCATACCGACCTAGTTTAGTCTGGCCCAAAGGAACAGGAGGGAAAACACCACTATCCGGACAAACTTACCAATATTCATTCCAACCAAAGGAGGTGATCTTAATCTGGATCAAACTGAATCACAGTTTGGTTCTTTCTTTTTTCAGACTTTTGAACCAATTGCAAGAAGTTAGGCACATCATTGACTAAGAAGAAAAAGAAGTGGAAGTGACTCAGTCTTCCCCTCCAATCTAATGCTTTAATGATGAGAACGTTCATTTGGTCAATTTGAACTAGTATTGAGTGCTTGTGCCTGAAGTTGGTGATGCTGGTAGTGATACTATGTTTATATTACAGTGGCAACAAAATTAACAAAATTAACTAATCCTTTATTTAACACTATTCAAACACATGCCCCGATTACAAAACCAATCAATGTCAGGTGTTGGTAGACGACACCCACTTAGATGATGACGACAGGACATATGTCATAAACGTCTTTAGTCTGTTCCCTAAATGTGACACCCAAGCCTTGGTTCTGACTTTCAGGAGGGATCACATCCTTCCAGAGAGGTTGGATATAATCAGAACAGGAACATCCACTCTATGTCCGACATCAGCTACCGCACTCAAAGTCAGAACATCTTGTACCACTTAGAGATCAAGACTTGCTCCAGCATTATTACAACTTTCTTTCCTGCTCTGAGTTTATTTGTGTCTGCTGTCTCAGAAAATTGTTGTACTTGTTATTTTCTATGATGGATCTCTGCCTGAGAGATTTTAGAAAATGGTGCAACATAAAATACGATTTTGGTCCTTAGTTCTGAGGTGCCGAGAACCAAACTCTATGTTTACTCTTTGTCCAGTGGTGGGAATGAAATAAAAAGCATTCTACACATCAGAATAATGCTGGATTGTGCAGCGTTAATAACTGTTTTCAATAAAAAAGCAAAGCCACGCTTTCTCTACTTCTCATACAGCACACTTTGCCTTAGTGGTTCATTAAAGACACAAAAGATGAGCCAATGGTATATGAATGATAGTGTTGTACAACACCAGCGACGTTGGTAAGGAAACTTGCCTATTTGACAGCCAAGCAAAACATTAAATCCGTCTTTTGTCGCCTTTCCAATTCATTTTCTGACCACTATAACCAGAGGGATTTTTATGAGCCAAAAACACTGATCCAGAAAAATTGATTACATGCTTTGTTGTTTAGAGAGCAACAGACGGTAAAATGGGTGAACCACATGCTGGAAACAAAAAATCACTTTCGAAGCTGTATGAATCAGCTTCGCTTTGAAGCTCAGAGTTCTCCACTGTACCTCCCAGAGTGGCGGAGAGGAGGAGGTGGGTACCATACTTCTTGATTAGACTCTCTGTAATGGCCTGGAGGGTTGGCCGCCTCCCCAGCTGGCGGATGGTGTGCATGAAGTCAGGGTCCAGGGGCAGAGCCAAACCTCTGCTGCCACCAAAACTGTCCCGCCTCTCCACTGCCAGGCTGTTGACCTTCCATCGACCAAACTCCCTGGCAACACACACACACACACACGCATGCACACACACAATCAAACACACAGTCACACACAAAGACAAAAGCACACACAAAGTGAGGGAGAGAAACATTTTGCTCAATTGAGGCCTGTGTATAAGGCCCCTGGCTGCTATTTAACAAGCTGTGGTGGAAACACAGGATTGGGTGAATGTGTTTTAGTTACTGTGAGGCACACACTGACCACTCTCTCTCACACACACACACACACACACACACACACACACACACACACACACACACACACACACACACACTCGCACACAAGTGATCATACAGTTTTAATAAATGATGTAGCTGTGAGGTTGAATCCCCTGACGATCTCTAATAATATGCATCATATATTTATATATACTGTATGAGATCCTTTTTTTTTTAAATACCCAGGGAGTACATGATTAGTGTGGGCTTTAAGTCAATCAGGTTGCGGTTGGTTATTTATGTATTATTATGTAGATTTGAATGTGGGCTCCTCTTGGGAATTACAGAGCATTAAGTATATTTTATGGGATAATTGGTGCCCAACCTTTTTTTGCCTTTAAAAACCCTCACAACTCTGGGTTTAACACGATTAACATAATGTATATTTCTATAAATGTGGATATTTTGAATAACATAGTAATAATATTTTATTGTAAAGGTTACACTTTGATCTCTCTCTCTCTGTGTGTTTGTAGTCCCGTCACCTTAGCTTCAAAACTGAGGTCATGGCCCTGATATTCTCCTCTGGGAATTTGATGGTTTCATAGCAGCCTGATAGAAATTTGATTCATGCTGGATCCAGTATTTTTCGAGCGGAAAGCAGTTTTCCACCATTTCATTTGTTTCCCCTGCCAGAATAGAGAGGCTTTGTAACCGCATTACAGCATGTTGGAAAATTAGTATTACTATCAGTGTTGTGTCGTTTTCAATCAAGTTTGTTGGAAAGAAAAACAAACAAAAGTTTCTGGATGAGTTTATAAGATATCTTTGAGCTTTTTGCATGAATGACAGAACAGTAAGAAAGAGACAAGTAGAGAGAATATGGGAAGACACGCTGCAAAGCAAATACTTTATGTTGAGAAGTTTGCTATTTTGCAGAAAGTTGCATGAATAGAATGACATTGCTCTTGTGTCAGTTAAATAAGAAGATAGAGTTAGCAGCCAGTAAGCAAAGCATTCACTTCATCCATCCGTTCATTCATTCATTAGTGTGTGAACTTGGGAGGTGCTCATTGTTAACATTTAACACATTTACATGAACAGTCTCAATAAGACTCTGCCATGTAGACAGACTTCGAAGTCTTCATAACAAATTATTATATGAAGAAATGTGGAGTATTCTCACCTTTTTGACATTAGGTAAAAATGTATATTTCTTAATCTCTATATAAATTCCTACTGGACTCTTCACTGCATTTTGCCTCATTGAGATATTGTAGTTACCAACAGCTACATACGACCTAGCGGCTGTAATGTTGACATTAAATCCGACTACGCTCTGTAACATGTAAACAGAATTATTAATGTTTCTCTCAGTTTCAACATTAATATCCAACGAAAGACAGTCAATTAGTGCATTTCCAAAAATGTAAAGAGTTTTTCTTTGAAGGGTCCATATTGTGTAAAATACATTTTCTGGGCTCTTACTATCCCTAATGACTTGATGGGGTCAGTAGGTCCCCTGAAAGTATGAAAACAGTCACTCCACGGACTTTTTCACCAGTCCATTCTAAGAAATATGTTTTCGAAAGGTCTCGTTTTGTACTTCCTCCCCTGTATGAGTCATACGGGATCGCCCTTGTCTCTCAGCCCCGCCCAGTTGGTACCAGTACAGCCTCCGAACCCACCACCCTTGCTCCACACCACCACCACACCGAACGCGACACCAAGCAAACATGTTGCTGAGCTAGCCGCTTGTTAGCTACCACAGGCTAACCCCAACGAACAACACTGAAGGAACACTGCCACGTGGAGGGATGCAAGGAAGAGAATGTGTCCGTGCACATTCCTCCTAAGAACGTTAATGTTCGAGACCAGCGGTCACGCTTTATGTCTTCTGACGTGGCGTGTTGCTGAGCTCACTACGATGTAAAGTCTACGTTACTCCATATTGAAAGTCTGTACTGTAACTCGGGATGTTACTCCTACATTGGCCGACTGTCCTGCTCAAACTTGAACAACCATGATGACGGTGTAACTAACCATTCAGTAACATCCTGTTGTAACCGACTGTAAATATGTGGCTGTTCTTCTATAGCGGTGTCAAAACAGAGCTGTGTTTACCAGAGAGCATGAACGTGCCAGAATGAGAACGGTGATAGGCCTGGTCGCGTGTCGCTCAATGTGCAGTCAGCCAATCAGAGGAGTGGCTCAAGGGGCAGGGGAAAACAGCCTGTTCTGAGGACATGGAAATACACATTGCAGCAGTTGTTGTTTTACTGAAGCCACTGATACATCATCTAAGGAATACCAATACCTCAAATTAAATCCCAGGAAGGTGTAAAATATGGGGCCTTTAAAGAAATTTGCTGTCTTTACATTTTTTTATCTTTCTGTGTTAAAACTCACTCGTGGTTGAAATGGTCTCATGTTGTTGGCCTGTCGTGGCTAGAAATAATTTAGTATTGGGATAATACTAAAGATTTGCATCATCAAGCATGGTCAGTCATGATTTGACACCTAAAGACAAATCTGTGGACTTGAAAATATGTATTTTCCACCAAATTATAACCCTATTGTTTCAAGTTATCTCTCCATGTGCCCTTTGGAATCATAGAAGCTCCCTGAACCCCTTAATGAGATTAAAACTTTATGCAACTGTTTATACAAGTTTATCACAGCTTTAAATTCTTTAAACCAGAGCATATTGCGATGCAACGCTGTGACTACCACAGCTACAGGAAGGCACTAAGCCAAAATAAAGTCCTAAATCATCAGCTGCCATTGTTTGTAATCTGGTGCCCTTTGGACACAAGCTAGCTCAACTCGAGATACTCACAAAAGTAGTTCGCCCTGTTACTCCCTCTCTCCATAGCATCAGCTAATATCTACCTCTCCCACAGGGCTGCCTGCTGCTCTGTGTACTTCCCTCGACTCCTGGGAGGCAATCAAATCACTGCCATGAGAAAAACGATCGACAGAGAAATAATTGGGGAACCGGAACAGTGTGGAGTGTGTCATTACAGCCAATCATCATAACGAGGGGACAGGCTGAGTGTCCGTCCCCTGGTGGACAGATGGGCACTGTCGATCCAGCCCGGGGTTTAGCTTACAGCTATTCCGCCACTGATGGCAAATGGAGGAACGTACGCGGGTATCGTAAACATGAAGGTTTACTGTGTGTACTGTCTGTAAGCAATCAATATTGATCCAAATAACCCTTGGAGGCGGAAGAAAAGTAAAATCAGCAGCTATGAAGAGCAAATGAACAGTTTAATCACACACTGTTGCATGACTGATAGCTGTGTGGCGTCGGTGGTGGTGTTATAGCTATTACAGAGGTCAGAGGGGTAGAATAGCAATGTAGGCCCCTGGGCTATTTAAGAGCACAAAGAAAAATATGGAGCGTCTGACACTCTGAGGACTGTAGAATATATTTTTGACATATTCCTGGGTATAAATGCCTTCAGTGTGTCTACAGCTTATTATTTTCCTGGTTATCTATACAAGACAGATGGAGTAACTAAAAACTCATCCTTAAAAACTCTTGATCAATATTTCCTGAAAACAGCCGTCGGGATAGATATGTGAGCAGGCAGTTTACAGGTTGCTAGATCGACTGCTGGAGGGTAAGACGCCCTCAAGAGATGAGACGTCAGCCAATACAGATGGCAGCTGCCTCCGACCGTGCAGGCTCTTTGTTACATCCGGTGATTTTTTACTAATTACTGAGCAGGTTTTTTTTTTAAACGAAGAGGCTTGACTCAGAGGGGACGGTAGAGACATTTATGCAGCAGGTCCACAGAAAAAAAATGATGCAGGTGTCAGTAGGAGATAAACACCGCAGCCTAAAAGATCCCTCAGAGGAGATAATGGACCAACTGATTTATAGATGCAGAGCATGAAGTCTTTTTTCACTTTGGTAAACTCTTGGCAATGTCCAGCAGAGAAAGAAACATAATCCCAGGCCTGGGGCATTGATAAACCTCGCAGGACTGCAGGAGCAGCAACAAACAAACACCACACATTGACTTCTGACAAAATCCCATGTGTAGCATGTGTATCACATGTACGACTGCACAGGGCGGCGTGCTGTGCGCCTCCCAGTTGCAAGAAAGCAGGGAAATTGCATTGCAGGCCTCACAACGGATGTTTAGACAAATACGGCGACAGATAAGTGCAGCTCGGGGACACTGCAGAGCATCAGTGACAGGATGCCAACTGTCCACACACATTCATGGGATGAACTCCAGCTGCAGGGGTCACAGTGAGACACCAGTAACACTGTTATCAAATGAGAAAGGAAAAGAAAAAGGGAAGGAGGAAATGCAGTTCCGGTGACAGATCAGCGAAGAAAGTGGTGGATGGCCCAGTCCGGCTTTGCCACAATGGTTATTTCAGATTTGCTCATCAGCTTGTGACGGGTTCTGTGCAGGTGCTGAACCTGTGAGGGCACGTTTTTCCACCCAAACACTACAGCAGCTGCTTTTCTACTGATTAGTTCCTCCATGTTTGGATGAAACCTGAAACATACTAAACACAGGCCTACGGAATAATGATAGAAAAACACACCACACACACCTCTAACATCCGTCTCACCTGTAGATCTTGTATCTGGTGCTGAAGCCCTGCTGGTACCTCTCCGCAGCCTCCGTGAACTCCAGGGACTGGTGGAAAGGCCCTTTATCGGACAGCAGCCAACCGAGGGAGCGTGACGCGCCGTCGCTTTGTCCGGCGGCGGCGACTCGGGCTGCGGCCGCGGCTCCAGGGTCGGCGGCGGCGTTGGCGGCGGCCCCGGAGGTCCAGCAGCAGCAGAGCCACAGGCTGAGAGCCGCCCCCTCCCATAGCAGAGACAGCCGCTTATGACTGATCCTCTGACAGCTCATGCTTCACCCAGCGACACCTCATTCTCTCCGGACTGGGAGGAGGACACCTGCACCAGTGAGACATATGCCAAGAAAGATGTAAAAGTACAACGCGTGACGCAGATTTTCGCAAGATGCAGTGTGGATAGTTCTTTTTAAATTAAACAATTCATAAACAGACTGATTGCATGATGTGATGCTTTCTATGCTAAAGAGACACTTACCCGATTTGGCTGTGAGGACCGAGCGGTGCGCTCTCAAGGATGCGCGAACTCTTCCGATGTTGCGCGCCCTGCGAATAAAAGCTCTCCCGTTCAGCGATCCGACTGAATTCATGAACTCGTGATGATCTCTTTCTCCCGAGCGCTGCTCCAACTTCACGTCCGCCCCTTGCTCAACTTTGTTCCGGGAGACAATCCCTGCTCTTGCGTCCGCGCATCCGTGCGCTCTCCCCCGGCGTGGAGAAGTAAGTTGCAGCGGCGGTGGCGCGGACAAAGAGGAGTTCACACTGACTGTGTCCGGGCGCGTAATGATATTTCCAGAGGTTGTACGCACAAGGTTGATCCCCCCATCCCCATGTGTGGAATTCCCTTGTGCGCGCTCCTTAAAGTGGCGGCTTTAAATAACAATAAGGATAAATGTTGCATGAGAGCTGTCCTGTTCCCCCTCTCCTCTCCTATCCCCTCCTCTCTGCTGAGCCAGTGGATGAATGAGCGCCTGCTGCAACACAGAGAGCTTTTCTCCCCCCTAGTTTTTTTTTCCGAGTGGGAAAGCAAGAGGGCGAGCAAGTGCATGATGATGAGGAGGAGTGATGTATACCCCACATGCAGCCGGAGCGCCAGATTTTAGCACTTTGCATCAGGGATGTTGATCATTAACCATTACCTACACACGATTCATCCTCATTATCCCTGCATAGCCCTCTCCCTGTGAAAGTGGCACATTGAAAGTGTTAAAAGGAGCTTGATAAAAGTCTAATTATCTCTCCGTGTATCTCCCCAGTGTTTTTTCCTACTCTTTTTTTTTATCGTCTTGTGCAGCAGCAGCTTTAAAGCTCTGCAGCTTGCACTGCTAAATGGCCCACATCGACCCCTCCTATGATGACATTCACATAGCTGAATTTACCAGTGTGAATAATTACAGGCCATTATCTGAGAACAGGTTTCTTGGGTGATGTGATTCAAGTTCAGCAGCGCACTTAGTTTGCCACCTCAAAGCCATTTGCACATGCAAAAGAATAACAGTTGGGTTTTTGCACATAAAAAAAAGGATGCTTGCAAAAGCTGTAACGGAAGGTAATGATAAACTTTGAACATTTAAGTGTGAACTCTGTGATGGGCGAGGAGCAGGTGTAGGAACAGATGCTGATTTGATTCCCTGCCCCCCCCCCCCCCCCCACACCTCCTTTTTTGAAGCAACATCACGACCACTTGACACACAGTCGACAAATCTTTCAGATGTATGAAAGCTGGATGATGTTATAGAGGTATGTTGGCTGCCACGAGTCTGAAATTATGGTGGAGAAGATGGCAGGGACATAGATCAGTGTGTGTGTGTGTGTGTGTGTGTGTGTGTGTGTGTGTGTTTGGAGACGGGGGTCGACAGGTACAGCAAATCTCTAATTAAACTTGTTTCAGCTCTTCAGGGACAACTGCAAGAATTACCTGCCATGGTACAGACCTCTGCCAAGGCCCAACAGTCCCCTTTACTTGAAATCAAGTTGCATCAAATTACACCCACTCATAAAAATATCATCAGCATTCATAGGTATGTCCTCTAAACATGCAGGATTTTTTAATACCAAGATAAATTAATTTCTCTCGCAATGTTCAACAAAGTGATTCCTACCCAAACTTTATGGGTGCGTCCCTGACCCATACCGCCTCCTTCCACCAAGCTTCGTCGAAATCTGTTCTGTTCTTTTTGTTCAATTTTGTTTAGAAAAAGATCAATGAAAAAGTTGATATCTGCATCCGCACCACAATTGAATGGGTTCTTCCCTGATGCCATATCTTTCCACTAGATTTCCGTGGTAATCCATTCAGTAGTTTCTGCGAAAATCTTGCTCAAAAACAAACAATGGGAGAGGGGTGGAAACATAACCTCCTCGGTGCAGGTGATAAGTGGAATTCTCAAGGAAAACATTGAGTGAAGTTGGAGCCATAACACTTTACATTTGCTGGGAGAGTCTTTTGTCCCGCTCCTTCAAGGTATCTTTTTATTATACTTGAAAACCCTGATTGACAAATGCCTCCCTGTGTTAAATGGTGTGTGAGGAGAGTGTATGTTATCCATGATGGAGTTGAATCAATAGTCTGCTTCTTCTGATTCCCTTTTTTTGCTTTAACGATATTTGGCAAGCGGCCCTCAGGAAGCCAGGGGATGTTTTTTTTTACCTCTTCAAGCACAAATTAATGGAGTCAATTCAATAAGGGGAGGTCACATCTTCAAAGCCTGAATAGCTGTAGTCACCATTAGTGCTGTGGACTGGCTCCATCCTCTGAAAAACACTTTCACATTCAAAACAACTCAGCCAGTGTTTCTGGTATCCTTCCAACAGGAGGATTTGCCCACCCAGGTATCTGATCATGTCATTCGGGACATCTGTAATGATGGGAAGCCTGTGTTTGCTTGTGCAACAAAAGGAACACATTAAATATTCCAACTTGTAATTTGCGCCGGAGAAAGGATAGAAGGAATGAAGGAGGCTAAATGAGCTTCTCCCTCCGGGCTGCAGACTGTTATAGTCTCTTGAAATCTGGGTCTTTGTTGTCTGTGCACTGTAATTGAAAAGTTCCAGCCCCTCGTTTCTCTCCCTTCCTTCCACATTCCTTTGGCTTCCTCTCACTCTCTCCATCCTAGTTTCTCCGTCTGACATCCCCAACTTCCCTTCCACCGCCCCAACCAGCAGTCTCTTTTTCTTTCTCTTCTTTTCATCCTCTCTTCTCTGCCTCTCCATTTAAATTCTCTGTCATCTCTTGTTTGACTCATCCCCCCCCCTCCCCTCTTCCCTCCTCGGCTGCCTGCTGAGCTTCAGGAGGAAACCAAACGATTTTGATAATTTGCACCCCGACCATCTGCTGAATCAACCTGCTGGATCCTGCAGCCGAGGGGAGGGTGGATAAAAACTCAGGATTGTCCAGGAGTTGATGTGAAGGGGTTTGACGTGGCGCTGGTGCTAATGCGCCTGAACACAAATTCTTCTATGGTAACATGCGATGTGACAAAGTAATCACAAGTCAGGAATGCGATTCCCTCGCGCATTTGGAGGTGAGGGGAGACAAGGGTCAACATCACCGAACTTGACAGGAAGGCTTTGGCACAAAGCAGGGCTGTGTGTTGGGGGGACTGTGAAGCCTGGCACCATCGCTGTTGAAATGACATAAAAATAAAAAAAATTGCTCAAGAGCACTGACATCTCCCAAGGAGTTCTGCACTGTTCTCTCTGTTTCAGCTGATAAGAGGCTGTGGCTATAGACCAACGTATTACTGAGTAATTGCTTCCTCTGCACCTTTTATTGTGAACAAGTGAATTGTGGCTAATGAGCAGAGTGTAGAACAGATCATGGCCACGACGCGCTGCCTTCACATTGTTCTTTGAAAGTCTCTTCAAAATGGAAAGGCGATGTAACTTGGCAGGTGGCGAATGTGAAAGAGCGAAACCAAATGGAACAGAAAACGATGAGTTCTCGGCTTTGCTAATTCCATTTAACCCCGGAGCGAAGACAGCAATTGGACTGAAACCTCTCCAGGGTGTGTAATTGGAAAGGCATTGCAGAAAAGATCTTTGGAAACGAAAGAGCAACCGCACTTTCGTACAAGTTTAAGCGGGCTGAGGCGAGTTAGCAATCTTTTCAGCACATAACATGATCTCACTGGAGAGATTTATAAAAATGTGTGCAGATCCTGCTTGGAACGTTCTGTTCTCTTGGCCTGTCTTCAGAATTATTCCTTGTCATTAGCGAGTCCTCCTCAAACAGTTCTACAATATACTGTCACTTTTCTATTGTTTGTGTGCTGGACATCTTGTGCAGAGCTTTTCATTTTATAAACATGTTCATCCTACCTGGTTAATCTGCAAGCCTGAGATTTTATTTTTGTCGTGCAATGAAATCTAGTTCGCTTTATAACTGTTCACATGTGTGGCTGATCTATAAGTTTAAATGTATTAAAATACTGTTAGTTTTCATACATTACATATTTATTATTTCAGAGGTCTGTTAAGAAATTGACACAAGAAACAAGCTCACATTTTTTCAAAATAAAACATCTGCAATTCAGCTCGATAGAAAGCACTAAAGCCGCAATTTCTTTCACACCTGCGACCATGTGTGAATGTCTGTGACAGTGAAATAAATAAAAATGAGGAAAATGTCTACCTGATGAATGATTTAGATTTGATTAGCCTCCCTGTACGACCTTTTGCTCTGTTGGTGCATCAGCTCAGTTGTTCCTCTCCCTGTAAGTAAGTCAAATAAAAAATGAAAAGTGTTGATGGATATGAGAGAAAAACAGAGCTATTTTCGAACACGTCCGGGGGTCTACCTGTTTGAGAGCTCTGCTGCTCTTTTGATTATTCAGGTCAGGGAGCACACATGTCCGAGGCTTTGTCAAAAGCTTTGGCTTCTGTGGCCCAGCTGCTATTTTTGCTCTTTCCCTGTACATGCCCTTTCATTCTTGAGTCACACCGGAGCATTGGAGAGCTGACCTAGAACATTGAAAGCCTGTCACACAACAGGACACAAACATCTGTGCGCGGGGAGAAGGTAACCAAACACCGGCAGCACCACCCAGGAAATGAAACGGCTTTTCTCTCCGTTAAAGAGCCTCGTGATAGAGATGCTGATGAATGCACTATAAGACGATTGGTGCCGCTGAATACCATTACACATAGATGTAAATTAACGCGCTGCACGGCCTTCCTGGGTAATTATTGAGAGCTACAGTTCAATCTATTTCCTACGAGGACTCCAATTAAGTGCTGGCACTTTTCATAAACCTTTAATGTTATATCTCATTATATATATTTCCTCTGTAACGTAGTTAAAAACAACCAAAGACACCGTGACCTGCATATGTAAATAAATACACTTCAAAGACAACATGTTTATTTACATATTTCACTGAATACCATTTAGCATTGAATAAATTATGTCCTTGTAGTCTTACTTTTTCCCTTTTCACCACCCCATATTATTTTATTACTTAGCATGTTGGTTAAACATTTTTTTTTAGATAATAATAATGATCTTCATTCAAAGAGCACTTCACACAAGGCAACATTTCAGAACATGCAGATCATAATGTTATTATTACACTGAAGCAGGCATCTGTCCCTACCACCCTCCTATGAACCTGTGTGATGTGTGTCCTAATCCTCAGCATGCTCTCCCTCTCTCTTTGGTCAGGAGCCTTGTGGTTGAGCCTCATTTTAAATTGAATTACTATAATCTGTATTAAGTATAGCATTGTCCGTAGCAATTACTGTTCAAAATTACTGCTACAGGTTAGAAGTACTATAGAAGAGCGAGTACCTTGTAAATGCTTTGACGGTTCGGCTGTTCCAACCAAATCAAGTCTGACCGTCAGACGGAATCATTAACTTTCTTCTCTCATTCAAAGACAAGTGAATACTTCAGTGTAGCCTGTTTAATCTTCATGGACGTGATACTGGCAGTGTCTTAACTCAATGATTCAAATGGTGAGGCCCAGGAAGTCCACTGGAGTGAGCTGTATCTCGATTTGTATGTAAAGTTTATACCAGAATAAAAACACATCATAGGTTTTCTTGCACATATTTTCTGGCCTTATCACCCCATATTTCACAGGAGCTGTTAGGAGTGGTATACTTGATCACCAGGCTGTCCAGTGCTCTGTGAACTGGAGCTGTTGGGTTTAGCTCTTTATGGAAAAGCACTTAACCTCCCGCAGTTCTTCTCTCTCTGTTGTAGGGAAGTCAACGATTGATTCATTTATATGCTGCCTATGTGTTGCCAGCTAGCGAGCCAGCAAAGAATGTTTTTCCTTGAATATGTCATTATATAAGGTAAGTATAACAAAAGGCAATATCGTGTGATGTGATACAAACGTGAAAAGCTGACATTATTCAGAAGCATGTGTGGTGAATCAGTCGGAAATCTCGTTTTTTATATTGAGTGTCGGAAATTATTTCCACAACTTCAAAAGAGTCACCTGAAGCCCTCACGCAATGTCAACAATATCAAGTATGGATGTTACATTGTCGCACGCAGGCTCACAGGGCTTTATTTCCCCCCTGCTGGACTAAACCATCTTTGTTATGGGCTACGCAGACAGTATATGTCGACACATTGATAAAAAATGTAATAATTACAAAATGCTCCACTACAGCAGCTCAGACACAGAAAACAATAGGGCTGTTGCTCTGGTAACTTGAGCCTGGTGCATGTCCTTGCAGATATCCTTTTCTGTTGTGAGAGTTTTAATTTACAATGTTTTTCAGTGTACATATTAAATTGTCTCTCTTTTGCAAGAAGTAGGTAATAAAACTGATTCCAATCTTTTTACCACACACTTTATATAGTGATGCACGACATGACTGCTCCCCAAAAGTGAAGCCAGAGCGTCTTGATTGCCACCTGGTGGCTTGCGCCAGTAATGGTCTTAAATATGCCTCCTCTATGTCAATGGATGGGACATGTAACAACTAAAAGGTCAAAGTAAATTTTTATTTCTCAAAGACGTTTTCTGTCATTTCAGCTCATTCTTATCACACTGAAGTTATCTTTACACAGGTGTATGTTGACGTATTTTTTAATATAGGTTGGGTTTGAATTCCCTTTTTTTTGCTTTAGAAATCGTGTCTCTCTGGTTCCAAATGACGTCTTTGTCACAACATGGCAACATTTGTTATTAAGATATTTTGGCTTCATTTCTAGATAGTGGGGGGAAGAGGAGACACGTTGTCCATCTTTATGGTCTGTACATTAAACATGAAGCTCCGGCGAGCGGGCTGTTAGCTTAGCATAGCACAGAGACTGGAAATGGGGAAAAAGCCATCCTGGCTCTGTTCAAACCTTTGGATTGTGCCATGCTTCTTGTTTGATTAAGCTGAGTAAAGATAACCTATAGATCTACTGGCTGTAGCTTTATATTTACAATACAGACTTTCTATCTGTTGGTGAAAAAATTAAGTTTCTAAATATCAAATTGTGTCTTTATTAACCTTTTAATGTCTCTGTTTCTGAACGTTGGTTTAACTTTTAAATAATTGATGCAGTGGTCGCCTTTTTCTAATTGAGAAGCTTGAAATTACTGAAAAACCTGAAAGTTTAAATGAACTTTTGGCCAAGTTACATTAACTGACCCCTGCAATAAAGAATTAAATATTGTAAGAGCATGAGGTTGGGGAGGGAACACAAAGAAACAATATTTCTTACATTTAATTTATGTAAATTAGGGTCTCTCAGTAAGATCTCCATTTCCATGCAGTCAGCAGAGTTAAAAAAGGATATTATGGTCACATTTGTGTTCACAGGGGCTTTTACCTCTTTTTAATAAACTTTTTAATGTGATCATTACTCGGAAGTTGATTGATGATGGAATGACATGAGCCGTTTACCCTTGTCTTTCCCATTTCATAACTGAAACTGACTCAAGGATTTGCATGTGAGCTGTATGTAAAAACTTCTACCTGTTTACTTGCATTAGGTAATACAAATATGTTTCTTGTTGAGAGAGTTAAGAAAAAGTAAAAAGAACACACAAAACACAAAACAGCCTGATCCTTGTGAGCCATCGTGTTTTATTATATTCTTGTAATGCTTTGAAAAGGCACCAGATCAATGAAAACTCCTTTCCCATTAGTAGTCGAGCAGTAACCATGAACCTAGACTCGAATAAAGGTTCATTGTTTTATTGTTTCCTGTATAAAAGAAATACAACATTCTTGGACATCTTGAATCACAAAGAAAAAAAAAAACATTCATGAATTCCTTTCACGCAGAGATCATTCCTATTGGACCAATACATTGAAGCAGAGCACTAGTTGATAATTCACAAATTCTGCTTTCAATCTCTCATTTTTCTCTGTAACAGTCGAAACAAAAGAAAAGAAAAAAAAATTGCAGAATAGAAGCTATGTTTCATAATAAGTCCTCTTTCATGATCAGGGACATATGTTGGCATGTCATCGCTCACTGCAGAAACATTCACCCTAAAGGCTTTTGATAGATTTAGCATTGTGTGCATTATACATGAAAAAAACCTTTCACTCAGATTTTCTTTCATACATATTATTTCTCATCTCTCATCTCATCGTCATCCGCTTATCCGGGGTCGGGTCGCGGGGGGAGCAGCTCACATATTATTTCTCTCAAGGAATATTGAACTTAACAGTTTGCTAAATGCAGTATAGTCATTTCTTAATATTTTTGTTTACAGAATTATCAAATTCAATTACAAATAATAAAGGTGCAAGGTGGAAAACCAAAACAGAAGCTGAAAGATGCCATAAAGCTACAATTACATACTCAGGTCCTAGTTATTTGTGAGTTTATCACTTCACCCAACAGCTTTCCCCTACAAGTGGCCATGGGATATATAAATAATAAATATTAGAGCTGCTTAAATTTTTTTGCCCTTTTTTACCCACATATCACAAGGTGACTTTATGAAGTTGACTTCTGTGTGTTTTATTATTGTGCAGTGTTTTCTGCATGGGTAACTTTGACTGTATAGTAGTAGGAGAAATATCATCTAAAGTTTTCTCACGTAAACATGCTATTATGTGTATATAAGAATACATCTTAGTTACTATCTACTGATTGTTCTCTTATTGGATTATGTACTTCAGACAGCACATTTCTTATTGTACATTTGGCACATTGTCACGTGTTCTTTTTAAGTAACTATGTTGCATTGTGTGAAGACTTGACCTTACTTGAGATAAGTAATCTATCACAGTAAACATGATGAGTGCTTTTTATAATTCAATGATGCGAGTGTAAGCTGGATTCAAAAATGTGTATTGCATTACGACTTAACCTTGACAAAAACAAAAAGCACACACTGTCTGCTGTTCTCTGTGATGGTTTATCGATCCCGAGCAAGTTTCAAGTCTCTGCAACTTGACTTTTCCATCAAAGTGAAAAGTCAAGTGGCTGAGCGGGAAAGAAACCCTAACACTCTGAGGAATGGGGACTGGTAATGAAGCTAAACATGCAAAGACACTGGTGCGATGCCAACCAGCTCCACTGTGGAGATTTTTTTCCTTCTTACACTCAAAATTGTTACTAAAATTCTATTGAAAGGACAACTTATTTCTCAACTGCGGCCGTGAAACAACTAATGAAGTTGCTGTGCTCGTGCTGGGCCGCTCCATCGATCGACACAGTTGGCCTCAGAAACAAGGCTTATCACCCCTGGTGGTTCAGTCAGACAGACGGCTGCTCACATACACAAGGAGACGCCGGACTATTTGATGGGCTGTTCAAGTCACCTTGGTCATATGGGAAAAAAGCAAAGTCATCATTATTGAATGAAATGAATGGAATGAATGCTCGATCTGACAAGACTTGTGACGCTGCCCTTGCATCTTAATTGCTCATGGTGTCTTTTTTGCGAGCCTTAGCACGGGAAACGCTTTGCAGAGCTTTGGTGAATATGTAATTATTCCTCGTCAGTGGCGCATAAACACGTGTAAAGAAAACATCATGAGTTTGTCGCGGTGTTTCCATTTGAATACATCACATCACATCACATCTCATCCAAACACCTGATAACAGCCTTTATTCTTCCTCCCTGTGGGCAAAGCTGTGCACACACCCGGAAACCTGTGGCACTGTTGCTTCCAAATGAAACCATTGGCTGGCTCTCCATGCACCTCGGAACTTTTTTTCAAACTGTAGAGGTGGCAGTTTTACTGAAACAATGCATGACCTTCAGCTTTCATTAGATTAGGCTGTGTTACTAATTTGCTTGAGATGGGAGATTCAGTTGCCAAAAAATCCTGTGCAGGAAAAAAACAGAGGCTCATTATACCAGTAGAATATATAACGATGTATTCTAGCTGCAAGGTCAGGGACAGATACATCCTTTTTTCTCCTATAATGATCTCGTAACTTTGTTAAATATGTTATGATACTTTGTTTTAATTTTGTAAGTAGTTAAACAGTTGGGAAGGAGTACTCTTTGTATGTTTTACCATTCTACAGATGTCTTTCCACCTGTTTGGTAGGGGTAAGGGAAATCATCTGCCGAAATCAAATTGGTGATGGTGATCCAGAGACATTACCCTCGCAAGCCAAAAAATGCCGACGTGACCTTTGACCTTTGCCCACCAAAATCTCATCAGTTCATCCCAGTCCAAGTGAATTTTTGTACCATATTTGAAGAAATTCTCTCAAGGCATTCTTGAGATATCAAGTTCTGAGAATGGGACCGACGGACAAACCAAAAACATGATGCTTCTGTCCACTGGCTGTAGCGGCGCGGAGACATAAGATTCTGACATTACTCCATTGTTTTCAACGGCAAAAGGGACAGACCTGTTTCAGAACTTCAAACTTACCTGTGTCTGACTAACACTTTACTGAACATTCACTGTGTTTTGATGAAGACTAAGTGACACCATTTGAAAGACAGCTTGTGGCTGCGCTTTGTCAAAACAGATGATCAGAGAGTTGATCAACTTTGCAAACTGCAACTTGCACGTCACGGCTCAAAAATCCAATATGGCATATCATCTGTGAACAGTAACTCATCTGTGTTAGGACGCTCCGTCAACTTTATGTTTAACTTTTGAGGCTTTGAGTGTGAACACGTCTCAATATTTTTGGTATCATAATGATGTAATTACACTGCAACTACAAGTGAGGTGAGATATTTACCTCAGGATTCTGTAAAAACTACCAATATGGATCACCATGAAACTTGGCGGAGGGATGACGTATGGTTTAGGGAAAAAATAATTACATTTTGTTGTAGTTCTACATCGGGGGTGGATCCAGGAATGTTTTTGTCACTTTCTTCATTAACAATGCAATAGGTTGTTGCGTTTGTTTCCCAGGGTATAATTCATGGATCTTGATTAGAAAAAAAGAAATACTCAGACATGGACAAACGTTACACCCCAGCACGTTCGATCCTCTCTGCTTCGGCCAATCGGCTCGTTGCTCCCTCACTGCGAGCTAAACACTCATCAAAATCATAGCTGTTTGCTGTCCTGGCTCCTACATGGTGGAACAAGCTCCCCATTGACATCCGGACATCAGAAAGTTTACACATCTTCCGCCACAAACTAAAAACATACCACCGACCTTACCATGAATAAAAAAAAAAAAAAAAATACTAACAATTTTAGAAACTAACAATTTAGGAGCACTTAAATGGCACTTACTTATAACACTTTGTAGTTTTGCTTTATTTTGAAGAAATTGTTCTTTCTTGATTCTTGTCGTCCTGGGTCTGTACCCTTGGGTTTGAATGCACTTATTGTAAGTCGCTTTGGATAAAAGCTTTAGCTAAATGAAATGTAATGTAATGTAAACATACTTACCAAACTGATATCTATGTGATGGAAATAAGGAGACTGTTGGTCCTTGGCTGAGTTATGTGCTAACCTTCTATTTGGCATTTGTATTGATTACGTTCATTTGATTTTTTAACCATTGTAGATATGACATGGGGATTTGTGCCATTCTCCTATACTGGCCCTTTACTATAGATATCGAACAGTACCTGCTCAACATTAGCATAGTAATATGGTCACAATGGATGTGTTATCACGCTGACGTTAGCTTTTAGCTCCATGCACAGCTGCATGTGTGTGTGTGAACATCCCATTAGTCCCTCTACTGTGGCTGTGGAACCTCAGTCATGTTTCTATTTCCCTCCAACAAAGCCTCTCTATTGTACGAAGCACAGCTCGTCTCAGAACAAAAAAAAGTAGGACACATTTTCACCAGGATCAAGACGTCATGTAACATTTCATATTTGGCAGTGAGCTACGCCACAGTGAACCTCAATACTGATGTGAGGAATTGTGGGGTTTTGTGCTCACAGACTGACATGACATTCACTCTGACCCCCTTGATGTCAGGATAATCTGCCCTGTCAGCTTTCATAAAGAACCAAAGGACACTAAAAAGAGTCTTTGGACTAACACTAAGCCTCTTACTTGAATTCTAAGTGTTTGCCCTTTTCATGTGCTCCTCTTCTCCCATTCCCCTACTCTGTGTATATCTATCTGTCTACTTATCAGTTCATCTGTGCCCCAGCCTCTCACAACCTGTCGGAAACTTGTTAAAGGAGGAAGCAATTTTGCTGTAAACACTCCTGCTTCCTTTTTCAGGGCTTAGTTAAAAATCTGCAGGCAACTATTCACAGAGGCAATGTTGTCTTTTCCCTCAATGCTCCACTTGTCTTCCGCACAGTACTCATTATATGGAAATGTTCCCCTCACTGTCACTGGCGCCCGGTCTCCCTCATTAACCTCTTCCACCACTACTGATTGTCTGACGTGCTCCACACACACAGCACACACAGCACCCGCGTCTTCATCTACCAAGGTTTTAGGAGGTTGGTGACAGCGGGTGTGAGATTATGTCCAGTGGATGAAGTGTGTCCAATCTGAGAGAGAGAGAGAGAGAGAGAGAGAGAGAGAGAGAGAGAGAGAGAGAGATAACAGACTAGTTTTGTTTGTGACTGTCATTTTGAGCCTTGGATTTGGATTTCTAGGACGTGAGGTCATTCCGGCCAGTCCTCGCTTGAACCAGCTCAGATGATAGTTGAGGATTAGGATTTTGGATTAGAGGTTTAATTTTAAAATTAGGTTTTTCTTTGGATAGAGGTTCAAGGCAAGAGTCGACCCAAAGAGAAGTCACACTACCTACTGATACAAGGTTCACATAAATCGGTAGTTATTCCCAGCTCCACTTCTACTTTGTCAAATTGTACAATTTTACATGGTGTAATGACAATGACAATTTATTTTTGCAAGTCCCAGGATTACTCCACTTTTGATATGCAGCTCTGAGTGAGAAAAATCAATGTCTTCTGTTGTAGGTTGCTGTAAATATGAATTACTAGCAGCATGCAGGTCAAACTTGTCCAATACTTTAGTCACAACAGTAATCAAATTCACATTGATCTCTGCTGTACTTTGTGTGTATTAAAATGTAAAAAAGATCACATGATGGTGAACAAGGTCACAACACCTGCCACAACAGCATTTAAGGATTGTCACGGGGAACATATTAGCCAATGGGGCTCAACATTTGACTGTTTAAACATGAAAGCACACATTTTAATTGAAACGATTTTAGTTTTTTTCTCCACTAAAATAAACACAATTTGAATATGTTCTCGTGGGTTCATTCTTTTTTTTTTATAGGAATAAATGGGTAACAGAAAACTTGGGCAATGACATTGACACCTCTGCGGTACGTGCCATACTATTTGATAATTGGTGTCTATGGACTCAGCTGTTTATCTTGGGGTTTGTTAGGTTTAGGTCAATAACCAACCCATAACAACATGATCCTGGCAGCAGATCATGCCCCCCCCCCCCCACCCTAAATTGTTTGTGTGAAATTAAATTAGTATTTAGTGTATTTTGCCGTTGACAGAGTGGCTTTGTGTGTGACCCAGGCCGATGTGGCCCAAAGGCATCTGAGCTGCACGCTCTGTCTGGGTTAATGAGTCATTAGAATCTAAGCACCCGAGTCTGGATCTACACGAGCTGAGCTGTTTCCTCTGTGCAGTGGACAGGTTCACCGAAGGACAAGGTCGATCCACATCAACGCACAAAAGTATCAAGAGTTCAGATACCTGTGTGAAGTGTGTTGCACGGTGATGAGTGGGTTTCAGCATCAAATGCTGTTCAGTGGCTATTCGGGCTATTTGTCACTTTTTATCAGTCAGGAGAAAGATATTGTTCTGCCTCCGTATTGTTGATAACTGACCTGAGATCACAAATTTCCCACGGGCAAATACCACAACATCTTTATGCTTCCCAAAGGGTGAAATTTATTTACGCCTTGATATTAAAGTGTGATGTGGGCCTCTGCAAAGGTCTCTCTGACTGCAGGTTGTCAGTTATTACTGCTAATGCGTGAATAAGAGTGACCAGCATACAGATCAGAGGTGCGGAGGCAGTGATGCGGCAGGTGTGAGTCTGCCGATGTGGTACTTGTGGAAATGGAATGAGAAGCCGTGGGTGCATTAGTGCTACGTCCCTACTTACATTAAACACTGGAATCTCAATGAAATTGCCACAAAGCACTTAATGTTTTTAGAGCAGCTCTCACATAAAAGCAGACTGAACATTACAATAACACACAACAGCCTGTTAACAGTAGCTCCCTGATCAAAAGGATTCACATTTCTTATTGCTTTAATCATTCTCATGACCAAACTTTAAGGACATGAATAGAAAAAAATCAAAGTGTTTTTTTTTAAATGCTTCTTTTTGTTGTTTTAAAGTGGAATGCTTTTACGAGTCTCTGGGGTTTTAAATATCACCTGCGCAATTTCCATTTTTTTTTCTCCCCTTGTGTTTTTCTACCAAAGTTTTCTAAGTGTGCTTTTCTTCAAGAAGTACTCTTGTGCAATGTGTATTCCTTTTTTCTTTTTCTTTTTTTTGACTCTCGGCTTGTCGGAGGCTGGAGGAGAGGTGGCAGATGCTCGTTGCCAAGGTCAAGAGGTGAGGACGCCATCATCGATCAACAGGATCCCCAGGAGCTCTGGAGAAAGGACACCTGAGAGAAGTGTGCATGTGTGTGGGTGTATGTTTGCTGTCAAGTGTGTGTGAGTATCCCGAGGAGTAGATGGATGCCGTCTAACTTACAGAGCCTTAAGTCAGAGTGAAATTCCCGCCGGTTCTAAGAACAAATATTAGTTCAGAGGGAGGTTACCGTCTGCAGCTCAGCTCAGCACAGAGTTTTACATATGCGTTCTACGAGGCAGCAGTTTAAAGTCAGAACAACTGCGACATGGGTCCACTTAATGCACGACTTTTCAGGTTATCACAACTAATGACAAGATTTTTATCTGCATATCTAAATTGGGAAATCTCCAGTCTGAGCTCATTATAGTTATCCTCCCTTTCTCTCTGTGTCTTGCCTCTAAGCGCCAGATCTGGTATAATAGAAGCCCATTTTACTGATACCTCATTAGGACATAGCCAAACAGCCAGTTCTAAAATACCAGCAGCGAAGCTCATCTGCATTCCAAACATTCAATACAAATGGGAGTCTGAAATGAGCACCGGTGCAAGGCGTGAGTCCCCATGCTTCACTAAGCTAAATTAAAGAAATGTTTTGTGTATATCCACACACACACACACACACACACAATTACAATCCCTGCACACACACACACATATATAAGCTCACACTCACATTTTGTCTGCAGATTAAAAGGAAAAACATCAGAAACATTTCCAATCGGCATGGTAGACTCACAGTATCGGTATCAAATGGGGTGTAGAGCAGTAAGAAAGTAGAAAAGAGTGGATACAGCAGAGGAGTGGGATCATTTGAGCTTCATATCTTCTGAGATCTCATCTCATTAAATATTTAGACCACTGACCGAAACATATGTGGAAACAGCAGCTTTGACAGCTGTGACAGACTGGGAGGTGAAAAGAACGTAAATCTCCGAGACGGTTGCTTCCGATATTTTCCAGAACTTTTTTCCCCAGTGAAGTGTATGAGTGAGCCCATGTTAGAATTCAGCAGGAAAATGTCCTGAAAAGCCAGGGGGCATGCTGAAGCCTTGACTGAAAAGAATAAAACAACACAAACGTGAAATTGGGATTTGTGAATATGGGCTATACAAATAAAAATTTGATTGATTGATTGATTGAAATGTCTCAGGATGAAAAAGAGTTGTGTAAAAGAAGCTGACGGCAGAAAGGTCAACTTGGAAAGAAACGACCATGTCATGTCATGGTCGTTTCCTTCCTTCTGCATTCTCTACCCAGAAGAAAATACCCAGTCCCATGTTGTAGTACTTTATCAGTAGGGGGAAGTACTTAAGTACATTTGAGTTGTACAAATGTGCACCAATAATTAACCATAACAATCTCTCAGTGTGTGCATGTGTGTGATGATATTGTATTTATTATACTGTCGATGTAGATGTGATCTCCCCCTCCCTCCCTTCAGAAGACGAATGACAAGCCCCAGGCAGCCGTGACTCAGCCTCTGACCTTCTGAGCTGCTGGAGGTGTCACAGTGAATGACCTGGATCTGCATGCAAACGTGCTTTGTTTCCTATGCTCTCTTAAAGTCATGTTCGAATCACAGTGTCACACACTTTAGGTTTGACATTTACATTGTGTGCAGCCGGCATCAGTGTTCCAGTGTCACAAGTGCGGCAGGCAGACAAACCCCTCCATCAGTCCCCGTCACTTGAAGCAGATGCTGCTGCACTCAGGTCAGTTCCTTGACATTCAAAACTGTTCTACAGCAGCTGATCATCACAAAGAGTTGAATCAGAAGATCCTGTCACTGGTCCTGTTGGGTGCTGATCTGTTTGCTGTGCCGTATACAAACAAATTCCATTAATAAGAATTCTGATTGACAAATAAAGCCTTGAGGAAAACAGCTTTGCAATTTTAAATGCCATAAAAACAGTGTCCATCTTCTCAAAACCTCTTTAACCCGTTCAAAGTTATATATTTGAGCCTCATTTTTACAAATTAACCAGCAATAAATGTTACTCACACATTAATTACGACTTTCGAAAGGTGAATTGTAGTTTACATGAGAACCCATTGTACAAATTGTGTTCATGGCTCGGTAGCCTGAAGGCCGGAGAGCCCGTTTTACTTTTCAGGACGACTTGTTTCTGTTTTGTGTCTCCTACAAATGTTTATTTGTTGAGCGAATAGACACCTAGACTGTCCTTTGCAATTCATTATGAAACATTCGCCTGCAGGGATAAGGCACAAATAGCTGCAAATAATTCATTTAAACCCAAAAGAAAATCTCGTTTCTGCCCTGGCTCACTGCTGGCAACAAAGGCCGGGATGCAACAACAGAAGAGCCTGATGGCGGTGATTATAAACCATGTGCAGTGAGAGACAAAGGAGCTCAACTATAACAAAGAACAAAAAAAAAAAAAGCACAATCCTCGGCTCAGATCAATGTCAGAAATATTCTCCGTGTCGTTGGAAGAAATGCAACTAGCCTTACCGCATTTCTGTTGAGCCCGCACTTCCATCCAGCGCCGGGGTTACAAAGTGCATTTTGTCCAGAAGTGACTATTAAGATAAAGAATGTTAAAGCACACAATTACGCCTGAGTTTTTGCAATTTGCATTAATGTACAAACAGATCATAAATGCAGCTACCGTACAATTATAATGACTGCAGGAGTCAGCGCTTCATGTGACTTGTGTTCCGTGGGAAGGGAGAGGCTCAGTTTTAATGTGATCGATGTCAAAGTTTCACCATTAATTAATGTGTTGTGATTTTATAGCTTCAGCTCCTTGGCAGCGCTATAGGTTACTGCACCATATGTTCAACACTGAGATCTCATGAGATGACGTTATTGCCCAGATGCGCAATAATGCACATATCCATATATAACAAGGCCCGGGACCCCCACCTGACTCAGACTTTTATTCCGCCCCCACACCTTTAGGATGTGTTAAATTAACAAATTACATCATATTATACTATACTGCATTACATTGCATATTGCAATCGGACACTGTTTACTGTTTTGCATTTTGCATATCACTTTTTACATCTTTTATCTTTTATATATTTTTATTCAGAAATGTTTATGTCGAAATAAATGTTACTTTGTATAGATATTGGAAAAAAAGTGAGTAAATAAGAAGTAAACAGTGAGTAAATATATACTGGTTTTCTATCTTTCATTGGTTTCCTATGTATGTTGTATTTATTGCGTTTTTATGTATATGTATTATTCCATACATACGCAAACCCAGCATATGTGTACTGCACTGTGCATCGATAGTGGTTGTTTTAATCAGGGCAGGTAATGTAGTTAATTGGATTCCATGTTTGTAAGAAGGAGTATATATGGGATTTAACATTTGTACTAAACCTTTCTTCTAAGTGCTTCGAAGGTTTGCAGCCATCATTAACTTTCACCCCTGTCCGATTGTTTGTTATTTCGTTTGTTTGTGGATAAGATTCCACCAAAGCTACTGGTGGAAAGATGCCTTATGGGTCAAGAAAGAAACCATTACATTTTGGTGTGATTCTGCATCCGGGGGCGGGGAATCCAGACTTCTTTTCACTTTCTTTAACATTGTGAGATAGGGCATTTTTCAACCTTTGTATTTCTCAGAAAGTAACTCACGGGTCTTAAGGAAACAAAGTCATGTTATGAAGACTGATATTTATGGGGGTGTGCAATTTGGAGTGGATCCCAAAATAATCTTGATTAATGAATTTAAATGTGGTTTCTTAACAGGACTTTTGGGCCTGGGCGGAGGTATCCACTCTACTTAGTGCCATTCTGTTTCTTTATTTATATTGCTTACAACCTTCCACTTTGTAGCTGTAACTCTCAATGCATTGTTTGTTTTTTAAATCTGACCAATTGTATCCATTTATAATTCACAAGAAATTGGTTCTAATAAAATGAGTAAAGTGAATATTAGAGATGTGAGACAGCTGGTCTTACAAAGCATTAGATCAAAATAAACAAACCGAGCGTAATCTGACTCCTCATTCACCTTCACTGTTATATTTATTTTTAGCAGCAGGAGTAAAAGAACAATATGAGCCTTCACATGGCTGAAGCTGTCACATGCCCGATTGTTGATGTTTACAATGCTTTGTTAAATTCTGAATGTTGACCAACCCTGAGCTCGTAGCCTCTGCTTCTGCTGTGACTCTGTTTGAATTGTGACAAATCTGAACGATGACAAACGGTGCCTCCTCGCTCTTGTCCATCTGACACCCTTCTTCCCCTCTTCAGTAGCTCCCTCGCTCTTTTGGCATTACGCTCCTCGTCTCGTCTGCTCCCTCAACCTGCTCTCCTCTGATCTCTCCTATCTTCCTCTGATCTCACCTGTCCTGCTCGGGAATAAAGAGGAAAGCCACATGGAGGATGCACCTAACAAAATCCAAATCCATCTATCTTTCCTTTTCGATGCTATGAGTGGATCATAACATCTTATTTATAAACATATTGCTATGGCCTTTATTGATAAAAACGAATTTATGTCTCAAAGGGGGAAAGAGAGCGAGGGAAGTCATGGAGGAAGGAGCCACATCAGATCCAAACCTGCGGCTGCTGCAGGGGCGACTCGTCCACGACAGCTAGTGATCAGCTCATTTATTCAAGCATCCAAGCTTTCTTTTAAGCACCGTTTTATTACATCGATTTAATCATTTTAATACTATCAGCTTATACAACAGCAAATAGGGTTTAAGCAGATATCAGTGTTCATTATTCCATACGAGTGGCCCCACTATTAACTGACAGCTACAGGCTAAAACTCCTTGCAGGAACAGATGGGCCCTTCTCTCTATTCATGACTTACTGCAGCGTGATCCTTCAGGATTGTGAAGTGGTTGTCCTTTTTCTCATTGTGGTTGTTGGTAAGATTGTGTGTGCTTTCCCTGTTTGACCCCTGGTTCCTGCTCCTCCATGCACCTGCTCCTCATCCAAACACACTCACCTGCTCTATATAAGGACCAGTCCGACCACCACTTCTCTGCAGAACGTCCACTACCCTTTGTGGTATTTTCATTGTGGCCAACTCCTGCCAGTTGATTGTATGCTCTCGATTTGGTATTTCTCTGCCTCCCCACTTGTGTCCTCCCCTCGCTCAAGGATCAGCTGCTCACCATCGGCTGTCGGTTCTTTTACGTCTTATCATGGTTCACTGTGTTCTGCAAATAGACTGTCGTGTTCTGTATATCCTAAATACAATAAGCGTGTTCTGCAGTGGTTGAGACATCTCACACAAACACAGGAGACGCAAATGCAAATGTGAAAATTACAGCTGCCAAAGCCTCATAATGGAAACACCGCCATTGATTCAAGTCCAATTCTGATGCTCACTGACAAACTGATCAATCAAAACACAGTGGGATATTTGTTGAATTGTTGGCTTTGTTATTTAATGTCTCGTGAAAGAGGTGCAGATAATATAAGAATATTCTTCTATCTGCTCCTTTTCAATCGAGATTTGAGATTTTGTGTTTGCATTTAAATTGTTTTGTTTGGTCGATGAATGAAATAAACTTGTGTGCAAAATATTGACTTTCCATAAATCAACCTTAATATCGCTATGTCTCATTCATCGGTACAACTTACATTTCAATCAATTGACTAAAGTTAGATGCAACCACCCAGCGTTAATTCTAACATCACTGCACAGCCGGCTTCATGTTATCATTATGTTGGATAACTGCATGTTTTATTGTCATCGGTTGTCGCTCACTCCCGTTGTGATTGTGTGACTATCTTGTGGCTTTTGTAATTGTGTTTTCCTCTAATACAGTTGCGGAGACATCCCAGCCACTATAGTATCCTGTGCTCCAATAACATCTTTCTCAACATCGAGCATCATCCACTCCTCTGCTGTGCTCTTGTTGCTCTCTCTCTCTTGTGTCCATCAACATGGTTCGACCTTCTCTCCTATTGCACACCTTGTGTTTCTTGGTATTGCTCTTATCTATGCTGATTTGCAAAGGTATAATCACAAATAAAGGTGTGGTTTGGTTGCACTGCTTTTCATGTGATAACATCTCTTGAGAAAACCACTGAGCTACACTGACCAGCTGAGATCCATCTTCTTCACCGACCTGAGCTTGTAGATGAGGCAGTGACTCTCTAATGTCCTGCTTCATCGGCTGCTTCAGCCACAAGAGACGACTCCTCCACCTCCCGTAGCCTCGTCTGCGCCTCGTTGCCTTCATCTCTTTTCTTTTTGAAATAGCTTCTTAAATTCATAGCCTTTGGGTACTAAGGGATATTCTCTTTAATAATTGAAAATAGACTTAATGTCACTTCCTTCTATAATATTTGCAGTTTTGGGTATTTCCATATCATATTAAAAAAAGGATTTCCCCCTTGTTAGAGCTGCAAAGAGATGTAATTTTAATGCAATTTATTTGAGTTTCCTTGGTTTAACATGTCCGGTTAATAAATTATAAATTCATTCTGGAATGATTAGGTCACTGATATGCTCAGAGGGTTTGTCGCAGTTTGAGCTTCACCAGGAAATGTATTTTTCTCTTCTGACTCAGGCTCTTGGAGTGATTACCTGTAGGTCACGAAGTCACTGACACCCCAGTTACAACGTTTGAGGCTTCAATGGCTTCAAAGCTGTCAAGGTGCAAGGTCACTGTTCACCTCAGACTGAAACTAGACTGCTGCTGCACAACAACACAGTGTCAGTGCTACTTTTATTCCACTGATATATGTGTGCTGCTGTGCGTGTTAGCTTGGATCAAGAGCTCTCACTCCAAAGCTGCAGCACCTAACAGTCACCTGTTCATCCAGCCGGTGTGAAGCCACGTTAGCATTCATTTGGAGTATGGGGTTTTCCTCTACCTGATGCTAGCCTAAAATTCATTCTCCACTGTTGGCTCCACCAGCTCTTCAGTAAAAAAATACAGATGTTGGAGGATACGCTGTAAGTTACTCAGGTCAAGTACTTAAAGGGATAGTTCACCTACAAAATGAAAATCCACTCATTATCTACTTACCACTAAGCCGATGGAGGGCTGGGTGAAGTGTTTGATTCCACAAACACTTTTGGAGTCTCAAGGGTAAATAGAGTTGCCTGTTGCCTGTTGCCTGGTGCCACATTAATATTTGATTATTAATGGATTTATTTACACCATGTTTGAGCCAAAAATAATCCTCTGATAGCCTCGGCTTGTTGACATTTGGATGACACCCCATGAACAGTATGGAGGCATGTTATGATTTTTTCTGTTGTTTTATTACTTCTGAAGATGCCACTTTGGCTGAGGCTCCTAAAGTGTTTTGTGGACTCAAACCCTCCTCCATCTGTATCGTGGTGATAATGGGTGAATTATAATATTTCTGTGGACTATCCCTTTAACTCATTCTGTCCTGGACTTTTAGGGCTGTTTTTCGTCTCGCTGAAAACTTCTGCCTGCTGTGGCAGAAAACAACTCTATGTAACCTCTGGATGTGAAGCAAAAAAGCTAGATTGAACTGAAATGATGTTACCTGTTAAGGAAAGTGAAAAATTGAATCTGGATGAACCCATTCATCTGGGTCTGCTCCAACATCTATTGGGTTCTTCTTCGTGGTCATGTCTCATACTTGCTGTCAGTTTTTTGCGACTTAATACAAAAATATTTGCTGTAGCACCAAAGCTTCCTGTTTTTCATGTCAAATTTGTGTTCAGTTCAGACGCTGGTTGCTGTTGATTGGCATAAAAGCATGCTGCAGTGTGATGTATGAGAACGCTCACTACACTTATAAATAAAACAAGCCTTAAAGAATAATTTAAGGCTTCTTGTTTACTTTGATGGATTATTATGTCCCAGTGAAAGATATAAAGGAGAGGGGCGACGTATTCTTTCTCTCAGTAGTTTACACATTATACCGCTGACAATCTCCCAAAGGATAACATAGTGTTTTGGTTTGATAGATAATATGCTATAGTGAGCGTAATCTCTGGCTTGCATTCATAACTCGACTGCCACACAAAGATAATATCTGACAACAATGGCCACCTGGAAAAATGAAATGAAAAAGAGAAAAACAAACTTCTTAAACACCACAGTATCATTTGGAAAAGGCTAGCAGCTACGTTAAGAGACGAGAGAAGAAAAAGTTGTTTTATCTTTATAATTTAACTTGAGCGTTTGGTATCGAATAGGACGAATAATGAACAAGTTACTCTCTCATGTCTTTTCAATAGATTTTCTTCCCCCTGTACGACTCTTGATCTTTGAGAAAACACTGTCGTCTCTTTTTTTGTCTTCCTCCATCTCATGATTATTCAGCATGGTGAAAAGATTTTTAAACAGCACAAAGAAATATACAAAAATGATAAAGTGCTTTACATCAAAGCTGCATTTATATGTATATATATGTACTAGGTGGATAATGACTAGGGCCTATGATTCAGTCAACAGCAGTGGATAAAATACATAATTCAAAAATCAACCATCAAATATAATCAAAGTCAGGAAAGGTCACACAGGAGAAAAGGGAGGGGGAGTGAGGGTCCTCCAGAGCCAGCTGGCTATTGTATCTATTGAATGTTGTTTTTAAATCCTGCAGACCTGCCCATATAGAACAATTATTAGTTAATAATAATTTACCAAACCGTCGAGCTTTGGTTCATCACAATTAAACTAATAATTATGATCAACTCTTTTTCAGCATAGATTACATAGATGTATACCATGTTCTGTTCTTCTCATTAAAACATAATTATACTTAACATCTGAATCAAACACTGATGGTGTATTCTGTGTGTGAATCAATTAATGTATCCTAGTCAAATCTGTTTGTGATTCTTTGTGTGTGTGTGTGTGTGTGTGTGTGTGTGTGTTTGTGTGTGTCGCAGCATAAGTTTGGTTCTGGTAAATAGAGTCAAAAAACTGTTCTCCGAATGGTTTGTAGTCAGGGGCACATAATAAATTGCCATCACAAGCGTAAGCCTTGCTCTGTCTGTTCCCTTAATTAGACCATAGAGTTTTGCATCTCACAAAAAATTTCTGTATACATTTTAAAAACCTAAAAGCTAAAGATATCAAACAGCTTTACTAAAGCTAGGGTTCTGACTTGAGCTAGCTTACTGCATAGTTAATAGTTTACTTCAATCGTGTTTGTCTGTTATTGTTTTTTGTGTTTGATATTGTGTTTTATTAATATGAATGTTTCTTTCTGTGGTGCAGAGATAATTCATAAAGGGAGACAGTCAAAACAAAAAGGAAGAGACATGAGGTCACTGATGGATGCTTTATTTATCATCATGATAATTTGTGTTGGAGCTGTAGACTGTAAATAAAGACGGACGACACAACAGCTCCCCAAAAGTGAAGCCAAATCCTCTCAATCACCCCCTGGTGGCTGGCTGTCATAAAGGACATTATCCTGCCTCCTCAATGTAAGTGGATGGGACATGAACCAAGATGGTTTCTGTCATTGAAGCTGTCATGATTGACAGGTACAACAGTCCACCCTCGAAATAAAGGTAGTTTATTTCGGGGGGGTCATATGATTCGCCTGATTCCTGTTATATTTTCTAAACAATACAAAGCAGACTTTTTGAGCTCTGACCTGATTTTCACTTTTCAAAGACAGAAAGAAGAGATGAGTTCATGTCAGCCGCTCTTATTTTGTGATTCTTTTCCTACTTTTTCTACTTTTATCTCAGTTATGACTGCAAGTTAAGACACATCCAGTCATTGATTGGTGACTGGAATGTTCCATCTTTTTCTGATTATATGAGGTAATTAAATATAAACAATAAGATACTGGTGGTAAACTAGTGGCTGAACCCTTATTCCTGCTGTTACATGTCCCTTCCTCAGAGAGGCACAGCTCACAGGAGTGTGTCTGTGTGTGTGTGTGTGTGTGTGTGTGTGTGTGTGTGTGTGTGTGTGTGTGTGTTTGAATAGGTTTCTTCTTCAGTTTTGATGAACATCTGGATGCATTTAACTGATTCATCAGCAAGGACGAGTTGTCAGAGTTTTCAATTTTCACATTATAATAGTTTGAAGTTGCTGCTATGAGGCAGTAAATCACATCTGTGCAGCAGGTGTACTCATTTTCAAGTTTCTGAGGACAGAGTGGGGCCTTATGCTGTAGAGATTTAAATGCCCCCTGTGGTTAAGTTGTGACTTTTGATATTGGACTATACAGGTAAAATTGACTTGACCCCTTGGTTCACCACCGAGTGCATTTGTGTCATTGTCGGCGGCGCTACCTGGTGAGATTGTGGAATTAAGAAATTAAGGTTGTATTGAAAATATAAATCCATATATTCAGTCAGACATCTCACCCAGAGGAATGAATGCTTGAAATAGTTTGATAAAAAGAACAGTGATAAAGTTAAGTATGAGGTGGTGGAAAGCCTTAAAGTAATGAATAAATGGTGGAAACATCCAGGGTCTGCTGGACTAAGTGGGAACACTACAGTTACAAACTTCATCAAACCACCATAACACTGGGTTCAAACGTATGAAAAGGCTATTTTAACAATATCAGCTCTTAACTTCTCCATAGCCGTGTGAGATCAGCTCAGATGAACGCATTTGTGTGTTGATGAAAGGATACTTGAGTTTTTTTTGACAGAGCTTTGGGAGAGTGTTTCACATAAAGAGGATGCAGCCTCTTCTCTGAACCAAAGCAAATGATGTGTACAGATATTTGGACTCTTTCAACTGACCCAATAAATTCCATCGCCCATTTAGAGACCTTTGCAGAAGCTGCTTTCAAATCAAAGAATAACACTCAAGCACACATACCCCTTCACACACACACACCCTGTTCCCTTCCCCTCTGCCCCGCTTACTCGTTCTGCTTCTTAATACAAGTGAATATAAAATATTTCTGAATAAAAACTAATTGAATAAAGAAATGTTCTCTCCTCTCCTTCCATCTTCTCTGCTCCTTGCTTATTAGAGGGTTTTGCTTTCACTGCTTTCTGGCTTCCGTCTCCAATTTATTACTTTCTATGAGAACATTTGATATTAAATATTTTTAAAATTTGCTTACTTTCAGCAACATGGACATGAAGACTTTATTCAACCAAACTTATACAGGTCACTTGATCTGACTGAAACGTTTTTCTTTACTTTTCACCTGAGCTATAGATCTTACTTTGGCACAGGAGCAACAAGAAGGATCAGAGACACAACATTCAAAAGCTGAAACAATCCTCCTTGGTTTCAGGAAATACATAATTTAGCAATAGTACAATATCACAGAAAAGTGTGGCTCCAAAGTTGTTATTTCTAACCACAGTATCATCTTTTCACACCTGAATGCAGGAGGCAGCATGACGGATGAGGCTGTTCGGATCAAGCAAAGATCGGCAAGTCAAGCGATTGTCATTATTATTTTTTCTATTATGAATTCATGTAGAAGGGTTTCCACTGGTGTAATCCTTTATTGAAACCGTGTCTTGAATCAGAAAAGTATCAAATCCTCACATTGGAGAATTGGAACAGAACCATGTTTGGATTTTTGAAAATATGTGTCTATGCATCATAATTGGTGTTCAGTTTTACTGTATTTAATGACTTTAATTTACTAACACTATAGGTTTCCAACCGTGTCCAGTGGTTGGCCCTTTTGCCTCACAGCAAAAAGGTTCTTGGTTAAAATCCCCCTTCTGTGTTTCTGTGTGGGGTTTGCATGTTCTCCCCGTGATTGCATTAGTTTTCTCCAGCTAGTCCTACTTCCTCTGTCAGCCCAAAGACATGCAGATTAGGGTTTGGTTAATTGGAGAATTTAAATTGACCGTCGATGTGAATGTGAGTGTGAATGATGGTTTGTCTCTGTATGTTGGCCCTGTGACAAACTGGCGACCCGGCCACTGTGTACCCCGCCTCTCGCCCAGTGTGAGCTGGGATTGGCTTCAGGTTCCCCCCGCAACCGTTGAAGGATAATTTGTATCAATGATTGATAGATGGATAGAAAGGTACTCGGAGATCACCTAACATCCCCTAGGCTATTCTCCTGTCACAACATGTTGAAGAAAGTGAAAAAACTATTTTGGATCTGGTTCGTTCTTCCAGATCCACTCCAAATTTCATGACTTCTTTTTTAGGTCATGCCTAACATAGACATAACATTTAATGGAAATCAGTATTTTTGTGAGATCCAGCAAACTAACAACGATAACATAATGTCCTCAGTGGAGGTAATAAACCTTTTTATAAAGTGTAAAGACATTTGCATATTCTTAACATAAAGTATCTCATCTGCTGTACCTAGAGACGATGTCCCTTCACTTCGCTGTCACCGTAAATTCTGTGACCGAAGGTCTTCAGGCTGCACAGTCATATTTCACTAATTTATTCAAAATACACCAAACCTAGTTTAAAAGTATGCAATTTTTTTTATGGTTACCAGGTTATTCCAGGGCATGAAACTGCATTCCCTGAATTCTTGCATCATTGTGATCTCTCCCTGTAACACATGGTTTATTGTGCGCTCATAAATGTCGTCATTAACTCTGCACATCTAAGATGTTTGTATTGTTGTTTTGGTGCGGCCTGCCACCGGGGTATAATTTCAAGTTAGTGACAGAAGGTGGAAACATAATTCAGATCATTACTATTATATTCTGGGGAAAAGAAGAAGAGGAAAGTAGGACATGAAAATATTTCACTCACAACAATGTTGGGGTTTGTCAAACATGCATGAACACCCATACACACACGCCGGCCCCACACACACACAGACGCATCATGTTAACATGTCGCCATGTGAATGTAATTACCATCTGCCACAACATTTCATTGGGATATATAAAGTGTCGGCAGCCCTCATACATATAAACATGTCCTCATCAGGTATTCCTCCACTGTAGGATCATGTGTTAACTTTCTAGGCCCTGAGGTGAATTCCACCTTTGCCATCCCGGCTCTTGGCTTTGCCCATATAATGTTAATGTAGCTACTGCGCTGACTCCACTGCTGCTCTGATTTGTCACAGGGCGGAGATCCAAAAACTAAACTTCAAATGCTCCATCGAAAAACCCTCCCGTGTCAAATGAGTCCACTCGCCAAGTTCTGCTACTTTTGACCCACTTTTCCTGATAGTTCCTTGATGTGTTTTGAATAATGATGCTACAGTGATGGATGCAGCCATCAGTCACACACTCAGGCTTCACGTTCAAGTAGGCCACTGCCCACATAAACCCTTCATCCATCAGATGCCGCATGTTGGCGTATTTTATACCGTGCAGAGATTGGAAAGAGGAGTCCAACTGACACAACTTGTGGGCCGCGAGGGGAAATTTGTCCGTGTGTTGGGATCATCACTTTGGCTATTAATCACGAGTCGGTGGTCGGGTTCAAGCGGGGTGAAGGTCAGCCGCCTTCAGCAAAACTGCAAGTCGTCGTCGCGGGTGGTGCTTCGCTGACGTGATCGGAGCTGAAGCAGCTTTGATGGATGGACTGGGACTAAAAAAGCAAGGTCTGGTGCCATGTATTCTCAATGACACTCCGCAGCGCTACAGCGTGTGCTCGTGTTGACACGGTGGCAAGTAAAGCCGCTCCCGAGTGACTAACGACACGGTGAAGTCGAAGGGCGAAAGCGGCATCACTCATCTTGGGAATTGAAGTTTGACACTGATATCAATCAGAAGCTCATGCAGTGAGAGCAGCGCCTTGGATTCGATTACTATTGTGTTTTAATCTGTTACGATTAAAGAAGTCAAAAACAATCGTGTCAGGATGAGTCAAAGTTACAGCTCAGCATGTTTGGATATTTAAATTTTAAAATTACTTTTCAATTGCTGTGATACTGACATATGTATTGATTGTTCCAAAGTTTTCTGATAACTTTCATGAGAAATATGGAAAAGAGCCTCAGATATGAAGTCTAGAAAATGTCGGAAAAAAACGGATATGGAAATTTTCTGGACTCCTCCTTTCACATATGACGAATGCAGCTGAATGAATCTGGGTCAGACATGAAATGTCTCAAATCTCATTGTCCTTCTTGGTTGAAATCTTTGTCGCCATCTTCTGTGGCACCTATATTCATCCTGAGATTTTTATGTTCTTTGTTATTTCTTCACTTCTGCGACTGTCACCGACACGTCCACTTGCCTGCTTTGAATTCTCCAGACATTTTCTCCCCATGGACTCACTCAGAAATCTTCTGAACTATTTAAGAGGAGGCTGGAAAAGTTTTAGAACATGTACAGAGCCAGAGACTTCATCGTCCTGCGTCATCACACAACTTCTCAGGTTGATTTCAGGAATGTGTGGACTTCAGTGTAGTATGTCTTCAATCAGCATGGGTAAAAATACAAAGCAGGAAATAAGTCATTAAATGCATAAAAAATCCTAACTCGGAACAAGGTAATTTACACCGTGTTTTAAGGTTAAAATTTCGCTGAAATCTCCCAATGAAGTGCATTCACGGATACTCTGAAACACCATTGTGTAGCCATAGCCGCCATCTTAGCTACTTCCTGTGACTCTTAGGCTTAAAACACGGTGTAAATGACGCCGTTTCCAGACGATTATGAGTGTCGGGGCTTTTGGACACACAACAGGAGCAGTATGGAGGCATGTTAGGTTTTTTTCAATTGTTTTATTACGCCTGAAGAAGGACTCACCATTGAATTTCAATTTTTTGGGATTCTGCTGCAACAAAGATTAACCCTGAAACTCCAGAAGTGTTTTGCGGACTCAAACACTTTACCCACCCCTCCACCGGAATAGTGGTAAGATAATAATGAGTATAATAATGAGTAAATTTTCCTATTTCGGTCTATCAACTATCCCTTTAAGTTCAGGGAAGGGGCTGGCGAATGCATTATGCCAATGAGTTGGCTGACAAAGATAGAAGTTCAAGAATGTGTGTGTGTGTGTGTGTGTGGGGGGGGGGGGGGGGTCGAGAAAGAAAGTTGGAGGGTTGTGTAATGGAGGAGTTGTCAGGATGTGGTGGGTATTGACGGGACTAAGCTTGGGCCCTTTTGTAATTATGCCAATAAAATGTTAGAGAGGGTTGTGTTCATATGAATCATGCTGCAAGTCTGAAGGAACACACACACACACACACACACACGCACACACTCACATTATAAGGTGAGAGAGAAACATGTTGCTCCCTTGTTTGAGGAATTGCAGCTGTGTTTAAGGCCCCTGGCTACTGTTTAACAAGCTGGTGAATGTGTTACTTACTCTAAGGCATACACTATGACCCTCGGGAAAACTGAACCTGAACACCACACATGTACTGTGAATGGGTTTGGGGGTTTGAAGTCTGTGCACGTAATAAAAATGTGTTCTTTGCAGAAAATAAGGCCATTGAGTCAATAATTTACTGCCCCATTTTTCTTTCAGTAAATATTGAAAATGTTTCCCACAGACACAAACACCACATAACATAACAAAGTTATACAGCAGTGGAGATGCTATTAGTGTTGGAGGGGCGGGGCAAGAAGCGAGCAAAGAGCCTGGGTCACCCTCTGTCACTGCACAATTAACAAGCAGAGGTGATTTACACCTGCTGAACCTCTGTGGCAGTCATTATGCAGAAATGTCATGATGGTGTCACAGCTACAATGAACTGTTTGATTAATGACCCACACGCTGAGTTGGCCTGTTCCACTGCAGACACATTAGGGGCCTGTTTAAAGTGTCAGGAAGGAAGTCTGGGGTGTTCACATCCTGAAGCAGTCTGGATGCTCCCTGCCACTCTCATGGAACCAAAACATTTCATCTAAACAATTTATATGTATATACAGATTTTATACAAGGTCAGCAGTTTTCATTCTATACATTTTACATTCAATGTCCCCTGTGTTGGCTCCAGTTTGTTATACCATGTCAGCCAGTGTTTATTTGGTCCATCTGTCCTGTTGTTTTGAACATGATAACACATACAAGATCTTAAGGATATTCCTTCAAATTTGGTGCAACAATTTACTTGGATTCATAGAAGAACTGATTTGATTGATTTGGTTGTCAAAGGTCAATGGTCGAGGTCACTGTGACTTTTCAAATCACGTTTACCATGTGAACACGATATCTCAGGCAAACTTCCGGAATATTCCTTATAAATTGGAACAAACATTCATTTGGACTTTAATAGGACATGTTTAGAATTTGGAGGTCAAAAGTCAATGCCACTGTGACTTCTCTGGAGTCAATGTGATCTGAAGATAGCCTCAAGAGAATCATTTAATGTGTGATACAAATATGATTCAATGTTCACTTGGGTGTGTGGTCATAGTTCAGGGTCCTTGTCCCCTCACAAATCCTGTTTTCCTCAAGTCTCTCTAAAAGAACCTTCTTTGGTATCACTTGGACGCAAAGATCACAGTGACCTCATATGAGTCTGACACAAAATGTGTGTTAACTGAAACTGCACTGGCTGGAGGAGTCAAACAAACACAGGCTGGTAATTCTTGTTAATTGTTCAGTTTTATTATTACTTTTGTATTACTTAAAAAAATATGCACATTAGCTGCTGATTAGTTTCCAACAAGTAAAACAACACACAACTTCAGTGTTCCTGTCAGTCCCGTAAATATTCAACTCGCAGCTTGGCTTTAAGACTGGGAAACGTGGAAATAGACAGCCCTGCTCGATTCCACAAATTTATTAATACTAAAAAAAATTTGCCTCAAAACATAATCCCGTCAGCAGTTACATTTACCAAAACACAATAATTGGAAACAACAGTTCCATAAATAAATAAACATGGAATGCAGAGGCAGGGTTGATCAAAACACATGATAAGCATATTCAGTCCTCTCTAATTTGAACATCACGTTGGTCTTTACACTGTCACAGTATACATTTCTGTTTACTTCATAAAAACAAAGAAAATACTGAGTAATAGAGAGTTCAAATCTGATGTTTGCTCTGTGTCTGGTGTGCTTTGATTTAAGCCGTGAAATCTAACTATTTCAATTCAAGGGGGTTACCATTGTCGCCTCAAAGGGAAAGATGGTTCTGAGTGTGGAGTTTTCATGTTCTCCCCCGTGTCTGCATGGCTTTTCGCTGGCTTCCTCCCAGAGCTCCAACACATGCAGTTGGAGGTTAGGGTGATTGAGGCTCTTTTGCAGTGGGTGTGTGTGGTTGTTAGTCTCTGTGTGCCGATCCTGTGATACGCTGGCGACCTGTTCAGGCTGCAACACCTCTCGCCTTTGTCAACTTGGATAGACTCCAGCTATGAATGGATGGATGGATGGAATAATATTCTAAATTATACTTCAGGACAGGAGTGGAAATGTTTTGTCATCTTTTATATTATGAAACCAAAACAACAGATTTCTGACAATGTTCTTAGGCATTGAAATGAAGTGGAACATTTTAATTGTTGTTTTCACCGTCGTCGCTGGCCGGCTCCGTTTTCTCTGAGGGTGCTCGCTCGGCTGTTTTGGTGGGAGATTTGTTGTATGTTTTGCTCTTAAGCTCCTGTTTGTCACTTTGACGGTCAAAAAATAAATCAGGCAAACAGGATATCTCATTATGATTTAGGTCTAATTCCCAGTTGCAATTTGTTATTTTGTCTGCTAAAACGGATTTCATATTTCGAATGTTTTCTGGAGTTCTGGCAAATAGTTTGAAAACTATTTTTACTTGAGAGTGAGAACACGGCTAAGAAAAGACAAAAAAAACAATGGGCCGTCACAGATTTTTCACAGATTCCTGGGACAGACGACACGGTCACAGTTGGTTAAAGACAGAATGGTGTCACCCAGGCAAAGATTTTTAATGAGAGACAAGACAAGATATGGCTGAGAAGTGAATACTGCCTGTCTGCTGATGTGTAGCATAAAGGTTGTTCTTGGAACATCTGTGTGTGTGTGTGTGTGTGTGTGTGTGTGTATGTGTGTGTATGTGTGTGTGTGTGTGTGTGTGTGTATGTGTGTGTGTGTGTGTGTGTGTGTGTGTGTGTGACAGGTGTTGCTCATGTTGTGAGGACATAGTCACATTATGGAGACTTTTACATTTTAATGTGAAGATATGTTTTAAGGTTTATGTTAGTTTTAGTTTAAGATTCAGTTTTAGTTTTAGTTTTAGTTTTAGTTTTAGGTTAAGGTTTAAATTAACTGTGACACCCTCAAGTTATGAAGTCATGAAGACAACACTTTGTGTGTGTATGTGTGTGTCTGTGTGTGTGTGTTTGTGTGGGTGTGCATGTTCTGAATGTTATTTCCTGCCTGACCCTGAACCGAATAAATATATAAATAAATAAATCAATAACAGCAGGCTAGCCTGCATTTGCCTCCACTGGATTTCTCTGTTCCGTTTCATCCACTGGAGACCAGTTTCTGATGATTTGACAAGTGTGACATTTACAAATAAATCTCTGGGGGCCGCAAGGAAGCACAGACACATTTTCTTTTCCTGACAAACTCTTTGATGAAAGCCAAGACGACACAATTGATGTTCTCCTGCTGCGCGTCTTGGCGTGGGCATTGGCATCTGCTTGCTATGTCAGTTTCCGCCTTGTCAACCCGCGTCTCGTGCAATGCTCACCTCCAGGCTGGTGGATTGATCTGTACAGTGTGCCGGGGCAGCTGAGAACAAGGTCCTGATTGCTTAGTGCTCTTTCCAGACCGAGTTTCATCAGATGGCTTCATCTCCATTACGAAGAGATGTCTCATCACTGTTCCACATTTGTTTCTGTCTATTGTGATCACATGGATTACATGCAGCGCTGTTTTCAATAAAAAAAATTACGTTCACCCTTTTTGTGATTTACTAGTTAGATATATTTCATCAAAATCTTTGTTTGAACGCTGGTTTTCCAATGAAAAAAGATTTAAATGCATAACAGCGTTCCATTACGACTGATTGTGGTTATTTTCTACATGATGAGATGATGTTCCTGCAGATTGAATGCAATAAACCCAGTGGGTCATGTAGCCTTGTGGGTTTTTGGTGATAGAGAAATAAAACTACATTCACACTGAGTATCATTCAGAAGCCAATCTTAATACAAAAGAAGAAACACTTTCAATGCGTGCAGAGCACTGGAGCCCTCCAAGGCTTGCTTCCTGCAAACTGTCCTTTAAACACCGGCTCGGCTCGGTTGCTGCTGTACTTGTACTTTCCTTTTTCTGTCTTTTAACTTCTTCGCTTTAACCCTGCAATTTCTTCTGAATGCTTCTTTTTCCACATCCACGTTCAGGTGCCTCTATGTACGGTGGCCCTGAGAGCTCAACGAACAGCAACTTAAGAAAACACATGCAAGTTGACAAAACACAAAGCAAAGTAGTAAAACATCTTCATCAATTTCACAACACAACACATTACAGAAATGCGCAGCAAATACAAAAAGTGCGCAGCAAATACACAAACGTGCAGCACCGCGCTGCAAATAGAGAAAATTGATGACGATTTTTTCTTACTTTGCTTGTGTTTTGTCAACTTGCATGTGTTTTATTAAATTGCTGTTTGTTGAGCTCTCAGGGCCACCGTATCTATGGCTGAGTTCACTGTTATAATGACCGTGCCGGAGAAACTCTTCAAATTACAGTTAAATAATCAGCAGTGCATCACATTTAGCCGTTCAAGAGCAGAGAAGACATCTGAAATTATATATCAGGACACAAGGAGATTGAAAGCGGCAGTATCCTTCAAGACGCCGGGTTTAGACCTCATTGATATGCTATATGGTATGAATATGCACCACATATATTAAGAGGAATCTGCCAAACACGCGGCGTTCCCTGCAGGGATTGGGGAAACTTAAAAAATAACATTGCTCACCCAGAAAAGGAGCAGAACATTCTCTGTATGCCAAATGCAAGATGGAGCTCATTACAGATATTTGTGCTTTACTTAGACAGGCTTTTTATTCCGCAATCTGTCACCCCCGACAGCAAGCATACTGCCGTCTTCCTGGCAGTGAGGGCCGCAGAGAAAGATGTGGTCATGTGGCCGCGTCCCCCTACCTACTGCCATCTGGAGACACTGTCACATACAGCCTGACTTGGGTGATTAGAGGTGGATCCGCAGCTAAACAGCCATGTCCTAGTTTTTTTTTTATTGCACTGTGTAGGCTGGCCGTGATGTTCGCCCGGATGTTCCAAGTTCATGTCGGGGAGCAGCCGTAACCCAATCTGACAGTTCCCTGGTCCCTGTGAGCTCAACACTCCTCACCTTTCCTGCCGAGCTGTCAGCTGCGGGTACAAGCCGAGGCAGAACGAGCTCAGAGTACATGAAATATTCCAGGTGGCCTTCTGTTGGTCGAGTTGTCCTGTTCTTGTATGCTTTATTTTATTTCACCGCAGCCTTAATGTCAGAGCACACTGACACGAGGCTCAACTAATCACCCCTGACTAATGTGAGTCACCAGGGAGTGCTGCAATTATGAAATGAAAGAGGGAAAAAAACAGGATGTACTTTTTGTGTGTTTGTTAAGTGCCACAGCGAGAAACAGCGGGTGGACAATCATACTCCGCTTACGCTTCTTGCTAAATTATACGCCGATGTTGAAACGGAGATGCATCACACTCTATGTAACCCTTGAGAAACCCTTACATAGACCAGTCCTTACAGTATCTGCGTATATATCCACCAGCAGGGCCTGTCCTTTGAGATGATTGCAGTTGAAGTCACACAGCCACTGCTCCTCCGGGTTCCGTCTAGTTGTTAGTAAAGTGTTGTTGTTGTAAATTACACAGTAAATTAATAAAATGTAAATGAAGAGTTGAAGTTTACAAGTTGTTGGTTTTTGTTGGTTTTCATTTTTGAACAGCTTAAATTTAATTACTATCGTTCTCAAGACTAAAGCGGAGGTGATCTTGTTTCTCACATAACTAAAGAAAACTTTAATAGGCAATGAACAATCATTGTTATCCTCTGGCTAACGTGGCTAGGTGTAAACAACAGTCTATTGAAACACATCTGGATACACCTGGATCTATACCACTGAAATAGTTTGGTACATCCTTCATGTATTAGGGTGGATTATGGATGACTTAAACTTTATGTGTCACGGCGGGCAGTGGTTACAACTATCCTACAACTGAGAGGCGGTGGACTAGTGGCAGAAACATGGACTATGGGCAGAAAAGGTCTCTGGTTCCCCGACTCCTTGGAGAAACAACAAAAAGACGAACCTGGATTGATCCGTCCAAAAATCCAAGAGGATTCTCCCTACCCTGTCTAGTGCCCCTGAGCAAGGCTCCTTACTCCCCCAACATCTGCACCCTGGGCGCCGTACATGGTCGCTCACTGCTCTGTGTGTCCTGCACCAGATGGGTCAAAAGCAGAGGTTAAATTTCCCTACCTGCATGAGTGTGCCTCTGCATGTCTGTGCATGTGTTTGGGACAAATAAATGGATCTTAATCTTAATCTTATAGCAAGAAAGTTCCTGTTTCAAATTCCAGTGGAGTTTTCATGTTCCCCAGGGTCTTTATGACTTTTCTACCGGGTACTCCTGCTTCCTCCCACAGTCCAAAGACATGCAGATTGGAGATAAGGGTAAACGTTGAGTCAGTGTCAGTTGCTGCAGACTTTCTCTGCCTGGCCTCCTAATATAAAGTCCATAGGAAGGGGGAAGAATCCGCTGTGAGAACACAGCAGGGGGTCCCCGCCTGGATTCACCAGGAGTGGGTGGGGGCGTTGACGATGCTTCTAAGACGTGACAGATGCAAAAATGAAAAAAAAAAAATGAACAAAAATATCTCCTGGTGAATAAGCAGAGATACACACATGGTAGACACCGACGAAGATGTCAAGGGTGCTGTAAACATGATCATGTGACCTCTGCGGCAGAATGATGACGTAACTTCCTGCCTCTGTCTGCTGCACCCGGTTGCTCCACCTCTTGCCTGAGTAATGCGGATGGTTTGTCGCTGTAGAGAACGCACCTGTGCGGAGAAAGGCAAAGTCCGGTTCTATAGAATTGGGTCCGGCCTTTCACTCATCTCTGAAACCCTGTGGTGGCCTGGCAACGTGTCCACTTTACACTCTGCCTCTCGCCGGGATTGGCTCCAGCTCCCCCTGCGACCCTAGATAATGAGTGAATGGATTTTCAGTGCTTTGTCCCGATGGTAATTTTCGACACTAAAGTAACATCCATTACCTGTTGAGAAGTGTTTTAAATGAGTAGTTTGACATTTGGGAAAGATGTTATTCTCTGACTTTCTGACATATACTTGGGAGACTTTCCTGTTTTTACAGTGAATATGTGTCTGCAGTCAGCCGCCTGTTACAGCTGGCATCGCTCTTGACAAAAGGTAAGAAGTCTGGCAACCCGTAATTTGTTTAATATGAATTTAATAAGAAGAGCATTCAAAAAGAAGAAGAGGCATCACTACTTTTATTCTTTTTATCAAATTTACCTGGTTTTACTGCTGCCAGACACCAGATGCTAATGTAGACACCTTGTCCTCACTCCTGGGGAGTAGTCATGCCGTCCGTCTTTATGTACAATCTGTGGTGGGTACTTGGCTGGTTGCCTTAAAACTGGGTCTCTATCTTTGGACAGAGCCAGGCTTGCTGTTTCCCCAGCTTTCCAGTATTTATGCTACGTAATCCCTTTAAATAATTAGTCTACAGAGCATGGTATCAATTTCTTGTATTCACGTAATGATGAAACTTATGATTATAAGTATGCAAAATAATACATCATATTTCTCGGTACTGGTTTTTCATTATATTTAAATAAACATGTCCATGGACCTACTCTAATTCCGAGTTTCCACATGTGGAGCTGCTGTTTTCACAACATTTTCAACGTGTGGAGCACCTGCTGTGAATAATCATAGGCTCCGGTCGGGAAAGAGGAGAATTTTTTGGGGATACTGAAAAAAACAAAGATGCTGAATAATGTAAGCATCAGTCCTATTTAAACGCAACATGCCGCTGAAGTAAATATGTTGAAGACATGATGAAGAGCAGCAGAGGTGAGCTAATAACGTGAGGAGAATCAAGGCTCAGGTGGCCGCTCATACAGAGGGAGGGAGGATGACGAAACAGGAACCAAGACACACTGTGGGTATCGTTTGTCCCTCCAGAAAGCCCCACCAGGGAAATGATAAAACAAAGCAGAGAGTGGCACCTACTGTACACATCAGAGCCTCATATATTAAACATTGACAGAACAGAAGTCTATTAATAGAGGGCGGTTTAAGGTTCAGGTGCACGCTGCACGGCCTCTCTCTGTGCCTTCAGACCTGCGCTCAGCCCCGAGGCTCAAATGTTTCAGTGTGAATCAGGGCAAATTATGAGAAGCCTGGAGCTAATTTTGTACACACAGATTTTCCTGTTTCATGGTGGTTTTATACTGTCTTTTTTATGGGGGGGGGGGGGGGGGGGGGGGGGGGATGCTGAAGATTTGAGAGGATTTGAATTCCACCCGGCAGTTCTTCATTTTTATTATCAGGAAGGACGTGATTTTAGGTGGCCATCTGCACAGCGCTAATTAGTCCTTTCATTTTTATCTTGTCGAGTGGCGACGCCGTTCGAGTCGTCTTGTGTTGAAATGACTTTCCATGCATTTTTATGCTTATGTCTGCCTCATTTAAGTCCTTCAAGTATAAACACCATAAAGCTGTTTACCCAACAGTGGACAACACTGTTATGGACGTCTATCTGCACAAAAACCTTCTGTACGTGGTTTCCTGAGGCGTAATCCTTCTACCGGAGCTGCACCACTCCATCAATGCTGCATAACAACAACAATCTAATTGGATTGGTTTGGATCTTATTGTTAGCACACAGTCCACCTGCTACACAAACAAGCTGCAGAATGATTTGGCACCGACATATGATCTCTTCCCAGTTGATGTAGTGAACATCTGAGGCCTTGTATCTGAGCAGCTCCAACAGCAGACAACTAACACAAGGATCAACAGTTTCATCTCTGATCCAAAGTCTTTTTTACTAACAGTCACAAATCATGATAAAAAAGTTCTGTATTTCTATGCTTGGCTTTGTATTAAGTTATTAATTTAAGGTGACTGCTTATTTTATGGTATTTTTACTTTATTACCTCATTTTGACAATCATGACCTTGATACTGACTAAAGGTGAAATGTCAAGCTCTTTCAAATGTGTCTCAAACTCTCTTCCTCAGTATCTGACTGCATTTAAAGATGGACGAGATGACTGCTCCATAAAAGTGAAGCCAAAGTGTCTCTATCTCCGTCTGGTGGCCATCTGCAATATTAGTCATTAACTTACCTTCTCCTTGTTAGCAAATTGGACACAGGCCAAACTTAAGAAATTTAAGTTAAATGTTTCTCGTATTTTGGCTTAATTTCTGGATAGCGGGATGAAGACGTGTCCTCCATCTTAATGTGCAGTCTGTGGTTGACATTGGATCGCAGTACATGCTAGGATTTGAGCAGGAATGTCAACATGTCCGTCAATGTGACGACAGGGCGAATGCCTTAAATAGATCAAGACAATGGAATTTGAGTTTGACATTTTGAGATATTTGTGTCACAGTTTGTTATTCATTAAGGTAAATAAACTGTATTCTGCCGTCTACACTTTGCAGCATTTACTTGTATTGTCTATATTTGCTCTGCATTTCTTTACATATTATTTTCATTTGCAGTGTGTATTCTACACAGTGAAAGATGTTTTAGTTTTTGCTCTATTTTGTCCCCTTGCCAGTTTTTTTTTCCTCAGGTTTCTGTGAGATGAGCAACTTGGATTTGAAAATCTATGTATGTAATTAATATTTCAACCTCTGTCATCACACTGTCAGACATTAACCCTGCGGGCCCCTCAGCATGCATTATGTGTTCCCACACCAGCCCCCTTAAACCGACGCGTTGTTTGTGTGTGAACCCGCCAGCCGCCCGCGCCGCTCGCTGCTGCAGTGAGGAGGGGAAATAATGACATGTCATCTGATAATGGCTGCATTGCTGACGAACTGGCCCTTTTAATGGATTTATAATTAATGCTTGTGTGTTGGCCGATGCCACTGATGGCTGCGGAGAGGCAGGATAATGTTCTGGAACTACAAAGTCACTTTAGATCAAGCCGAGGCCACAGAATCCGAGATAAGAGCTGCATTTTTTATTCCATGATAGGTGCTGGGCTGGCAGCTGCAGCCCAGAGAGCTCTCTGTCCCTCTTCTCTTTCACCTCCATCTCTTACCCTTCTCAGGCGGGGCATTGCAGGCCAATGACTCTCCAGGCTGCTCAATACTTATTACTTTAAGGTCATTATTGTTCAGGTTTTCGAGGTCAGTGATTAATACCTGCACAGCACATTCACGTAATTGGTCCCTGCGTTTGGGAGGAATTTTTCATTCAATAAACCTCACCATCCAGATTTGTTACAATGAGAGTCAGATAAAGGAGCTTTCAAAATGATGTTTTTAATGAGTGGAGATAAATGACACGGGCAGCGAAAGAGAGGGATATTTGTGGCCCAGTTGGTTTCCCATGGTGCAATACACTGCACACCGACATACTTGAGAGGTCAGCTGATTCTTCGAGACTGTTTGTTGACTTGTTGAAACTTACTTCAACCACTATCAACTACAGAGTGCAGATCTCTGCTAGTCCTGCATAAGCTTGTCCGACAGTTGCATATGAATCCAGCTCTGCAATAAAATACCCCAAATTGCATCATGCAGATTTTTGCAGAATATCTAAATTCCATGACATATTGAATTCAAATTAAATATATCAGTGTGTTAATACATTTCATTTTCTATCATCCTACCCTGTCCTGTCCTATCCCTACTGTCCTGTTTTGTCCTGTCCTATCCCTACTGTCCTGTCCTGTCCTATCCCTACTGTCCTGTCCTGTCCTGTCCTGTCCTGTTCTATCCTATCCTGTCATGTTATATCCTATCCTATCCTATCCTATCCTATCCTGTCATATCCCATCCCTTAACATCTAATCCTGTCTTTTCCTATATCGTATAGGAAATAATATAGTTTTATGCTTTTAACACAATGCTAACATATCACCATCTTTATTCAGATGACTCCTTTATAGTCACATGGTGGTACTATCAGCACCAGAACCTGTAGATCCATGGGCCCAAAGGTCCGAGGGGCACATAAAGCTTCATTTGCAAAACCTGAGAAAACAGTTGGTGCTGACTTCACCTTCACTCTCAATAATTTACCAGAAAAAGAAACACGGTCAATTCAAGGTAACATATCTTCATGATCTAATCCTGTCTCATTAGTGAATGCAAACCTTGGAGGATCTATTTTTGAAGCTATTTATAATGAAACTTTTTTTATTCTCTCTTATATAGTTCCCTCACTGCTCTTTATATCACTCGACATTATTAAGTTTCACTCGTTAAAATGTTAGGGAAACCTGAGTTATGAGCTATTTACGCTGACAAACAATCATTAAATCCATCGATTCATGATATTCACTGCCGTCAGTCTAACTTTCCACAAAAAACTCGTGGAAATCATTATTTCCTAGTTATCCAGCCAACAGCAGGAGCTCCTGTGTGAAGGTCATCATTCATTTGCAAAAATTAACACCACCTTAAAATAACTTGTAATTAGGATATGAAACCATTTGTTTTCAATCATCAATGAAAACATCAACCTGAGGCAGAATTTCCCATAAAAGGCTTGATAGAGCTGTAACATTTTAGTGAGTGTCTGGGAAATTTCCCAGGAAAATCAAACTTGAATATGTAAACCTTGGATTTACAGATGGAGAGCAAGCGAAGATCATATTTTCAGTAGATGAGCTTTGTGGTTTGTTAATTCAATTTTAATGTTAACTTAATCGGTGAGGCTGGAGGCACAAACTAGTGCAGATGTAGCAAAGTAATTGTGTTACGACTTCTAGCTTTTTGGCTATCACTCATTTACTCCTGAGTGGTTTTTGAAATGGATGATGGTTCAATGGAAACTTGTCCATTTTGAAAATGTATGTTCTAGCGTTTAATCAAATGTGTGTGTTCATGCGTGTTACTCCCAGCACTTCTTTTAAACACACACACATTTCGTCTTGAACCACAGGTCCTGTCTCCGCCCTCGGATCTCAAAACATTTCCCGCTTTTGAATCAGCGCTCTTTTGAATGATATGGCCCTCCTTTGATGCACAGCAGCAGGCTCAACCTTTTAAAAAAAAGATATATTTACGACGGAGGGAGTGACAGCAGTTCAAATGTTTTCCTCGCTCATCTGTCGACGGCTCGTTGCCCTGGAATGAGGAGCATCAGTGGTGACGCCGGTCAGAGCAGCTCTGTGAATATTTAAGACTCATTGGCAGCCTTTAATCCTGTGTTGTTGAAACAATAATGTCAACTGAGACCCTTGTCCCCCCCCCCCCCCCGCCCACACATCTAAGAGAATACACAAGACTTTTACTGTTTCAGCACAAGATAGAAGGTTTCATCACTTGATTCCTCAAAACAGCTCAGGCTTCATCATTTGACTGACAAGAAGACGGCGGCACTGAGTATACGGCGGTGATTCGAGCCTGTAATGTAAAATTGGATAATTTTTTTTGCTGTGGCGCCGATGCCTTCTTGATGATCTGAGCGGAGGGTGGAGAACATTACGCGTTCACTTAGTCTGCGCACATTTTCCCATTGAGTCTGAGGGTTTGAAACACCTTTAAGTCCCCATCCGGCTCCTCTCACCTTAAGGCGGCTGTCAGTCATCCGCGGCGCGTTCTCTATTCATGGGTATCGCATTCCAGCATGAGGCAATCAACACGCTCCCAGTGGGGATCCTTTCTGGGACGCGCACTCCTTCCTAGATCAAAAAGACTGCAGCCGACTGCAAGAATAGAAAACACTTTTGTTTAAACTTTTCCCTCATGAGGAACAAAGAGCAGAAAACAAGTGGGGGATGATTCCAAATTTAGCCCTCTGCTCTCTTCACAGAGCGAGGAAGCTTATGCTTCAGATGTTATTTGAACCCCTCTTACCCAAGATTTACTACTGTGCCCATATTTAATCTGCATTTTTTTCAAAGATTTTTTTTTTTTCCTTTTTGATTTAATTTTCACATTTTAATTAGGTCATGGTAACAATTACACATATAGAGAATTAATAACATGTAAGGAGGAACTCTTTTCATAGTTTTTGAAGTATCTTAGCAGAACACAGCAGGCGTCAACACATTACAAGAATAGCCTAATACAAACAAAATAAAAGGAAAGGAAGAACTGAAAACAGAGACATCCCCAGGTTGACATCCTTACATTCTATTGTAATAACTTAGGTATGCTGTAGTCAAATACATAGGACACAGTTCAGTGTGGAGAAAGGGCCATAAAGGGTTAAAGTCACCTTTTCAAAAGAGAGAATTATTGATTCCTCCTTATACTAATATAGAATTTCTTGCTGGATATATAATAATTAAGCATTTTGGTGTCTGTTTGCAAGGTTCACTTGTGGCTGTATTCCTCTGCCAAGCAATGCAGCTTCAGCCCCTGCAGGTGTTGTGGAAATAAGCTGCTTTCAGACATGGACCGGACTCCACAGTTCCTCTGTATTTTCTACAGAGGAGGTGTATGTGTGAACGCAAATGTACGACTTAGACCCCCCCCCCCGTAGTTTCTGCAGACGTTATCTGCCTTGCCTCCTAATCCTAGTCCATAGAAATCGAGAAGTTGATGTTTGAACACAGCAGGGGATCCCCGCTGAATCCGACGCGAGGAAATTGGTGGGGTGGATGACGCTTCGAAAACGCGACAGGCGCAAAATAGAAAAGACAAAAAAGAAAACAAATACTTCCCGATGGAAAACCAGACCCATACACGTAGATGACCCCGACAAAGGTGTCAAGGGAGTATCTGGTGATAAGAGCTGGCGACAGTGTCGGGCTTCTGTAAACAGGACCTGGATCTACGCAGCAAAGTTTATACATCACTTCCTGCACCTGACATTATTCATACTTCACCCCTCGCATGAATAACGCAGAGGATTTGATGCTGCTTAGAATGCATCTGTGCAGAATGAACCTAGCACTGCATTGTGCATGTGTGACAGGGAAACTGCCAGGATACTCTGTAGCAATTTAACGTATTTGTACGATATTTTGTCCTCTGTACGATCGTTACTGACAAAAAGTCCCATAATGTACGATAATTTGGTCATTTTGCGGCACTTTGTATAAGGAATGGTATTTAGTCTTTGCTCCTGTCATTGTTTTTGGCTAAACGTACTTCCCGACATGCCCATGACATCACTTGCCCTCACTTTCTGAAGTGGCATCTTGCCATTTGTGCTTTAGGATCACGTTCTCCCACCTCTCACATGCACCCTTCGGGATTAACTCACTTGAAGTGTTTGTGGCTAAGACAAAAGTGAACATATTGATGAATTGAGTGCTGGAGGGAAAGGTGAGGACAGGTGAGAGGAGAAGAGGAGGGCAGAGTCATGTCGGATGAACCCAAACCAAAACATCGGCAAAAAAGTACAGGCATGACTGGGAAAGCAGGCTCAATCTTACTGGGTGGCTAAAACCTGTCACATGCTGTGGTACTAAGGCCGGGTTGTGTTGATGCAATGTACATCTCTACATCTGTGGCTGAATTAACTGTTTTTAGATAATCATGCAAAATAAAAAAAAAACTTCAGAAAAAGAAGTGTCAATGGCACCATTACAAGATACAAGTCCCACACACACGACATGCAAACAGGGGGAAATTTGTCCTCTGCTTTTGACCGATCTGGTGAACACAGGAGGACACACAGAGCAGTGGGCAGCCATGAGTGGCGCCCGGGGAGCAGGTGTTGGGGGAGTAAGGTGCCTTGCTCAGGGGCACTTAGACAGTGGGGTAGGAAGAGTCCTCTTGGACTTTTGAACAGATCCAGGTGTCGTCCATCCAGGTATGTTTTTGTTGTCACTCCGTGGAGTCGAACCAGAGACCATCCAGTCTGATTTTCTGTCCCGAGTCCAATTTTTCTGCCACTAGTGCACCGCCTCTCACAATGGCGAGAGCAACAGCGTAATTATTACAGAGAACATGAGAAAAGGACCAGATGGACACAGTAGTGAAGACAGCAGAGGTAAAACTAGGGCTTCAGACAATCTTGTGGATATTTTAAAGGATATCCGTAAAGACTAAAAAATGCCACGAAACTTCAATCTTGGCTGCACAAAGGCAACTGCCACAACCAAGCATGTTATTGGTGACTGTTGTTTTCGAGAGTTTTATCTAAAAATGTATGATTCAACCGACATCGGAAACATAAAATCCCTCTGCATTGTTGTCCGCTCTTTTGATGAGGTCACAAATAGGGTTCAGACACCTTTTTGGAAATCTTTTCAGATGAACAAAGACAAGAGGCAGTGACAGACAAAAGGCTTTATGATGAAATGAAGTCATTCACAGTCAGGAGTGCCACTTGAAAACGGATCGGGGTTTGGGTCTGATGCGTGTAACACAATGATGGATTCTGTGTCCAGTCAGCTCAGAAACGATTAACTCCTCAGGGATCACAGTGCAGCGCTGAATTTGTCACACGCTACACTAGTGTGCAAGTGAGGCCAGTAAACTGCTGCCTCGCCTATCCGAGGACTTAGCTAGAGAAATCTATGGATACTTTAAAAGCAATGCTAAACGTGTCTCAAAGGTCTGCAAGCTCCAAGACTTGTGCCATGTCCAACCCCACAAGACTTTGAAGCCCTCATAGACACAATGGCTGTCATTGAATGAAGTAGTGTTACATGTGTCTACCCAGTGGGATGCTCTCTGGCTTTTTTTCACTGAACAGTAGCTTGACGACAGATTCAATGCTGCACAGAATATTTTTCATTCGCTGATCGACGAATCTCTCTAACCACTTTCCGGAGTGGGTTCTGCCAAGGTTTACAGACCTGAATCAATATTTTCAGAGTAAAAAGTTGGTAATTACTTCACTGATGAGCAAAATATGCCAGACCACAAAGATCTCTTGCTGACTTTCATGAATAGGGACTATGTTCTGCACACCACAGTGGATCAGATCGATACGAATGACACCTCAAAGCTTACACCACCCAACACGTTGTACCTCGGTGTAAAATTGATGAAGCAGGTCCAGCGATCAGAGAGCGGCAAAGTTTTTTCTTCGGGTTGCTGGCAGAGAAAACAAGAAACCCCTCGACTTTGATAATGGCCTTGTGACCCACATTGTATGCCTCTCTCCTGCCACTGCCACCTATCCTGAGGCACGCGCAGAGCATCCCTCTCTGCTTTCACAGCAAGCGTCACAGTTCATTTATATGGAAGATGCAGATCGTCTCCAACCCATCAATGACCAGTGGTTGCGATTGGACGAAGCCACAAGGGCAATGGACGTGGATGAGTTCTGGCACCATATCTTTACTTTGGAGAACTTTGTTGGGGGGAAGGTGTTCAGTGACCTTGGAAAGTTTAGCTGACTTTAAAAAAAATTGGCTGCATCAAAATAATTAATTTTTTACGACCCGCATAGACATTTTTTTGTCAATATACTATAATTTTGAAACTCTGGTACGATACTTGCGCATTTCCCGTCTGGCAACGCTGCCCACCTCTTTTGTGTAGCCTATAGTTTCTATAGAACCAATATATTGGTATTATATATATATATGAATATGTTCACAAACCTTATTTGTCAGGTCAATTCAATCGATTACCTTCGAGATTTTTTACCTCCCTGGATTTTCCTCAGGCTTCAGTTTTGCTGGTTTGTTTTCATCTCTTGTTTTTTTGCCAGAGTTTCAGTTTTTGCTTGCTACATTTCATTCCTAGTTTGTATCCTCTGCTAAGGAGCTTATGTTTTCAACCCTCTTCGCTTTTCTGGCATGTTTGTTAACAAGATTATATAAAAAATAAATAGTTTTAGAGCGGAGTTGCACAAAAACAACTGGAGGAACTGAGACTTGGTGGAAGATAACGGTCAGGAAATAACTTCTTCAATTTTTGGTGGATCCAGGGATTTTTTATCCAACATTGCGAGAACTTTCAACATTTTCCCAGGAAATCATTCATAGATCTTGATGAAAAAAAGATCAGGCATATTCAGACCATAGATTTCTATGCATGTGTTTAACTTGGTATAGCTCAATTGAATTTAAGGGGACTGTTGGGCCTCAGCGGAGGAATCTGCTCTATCAGGTGCCTTCGTTTCCTTTAATTTAGGGTCTACATGTTTTCACCAACTTCTACAAATCTTATACTTGCATTGCCGTTTGGTCTGCCATGACACAAAACATTACACAGAGGGGCTCAAACAACGCTGCATCCATTCAACAAGCAAACTTTGCTTATACATTTTTGCCGAAACACTGAAGTTTTGTCTCTGTGTTCCAGAAGAATAGAGAAATATCCCTGATCCAATAAGAAACTTTATTTGGAGATCCAGGTTAGGTGAACTGCAACATCCCCAGTTTGAGTCGGACTCTGACCTTTTGTTGAATCTCTTGTTTCCTCATTTCCTGTCATCTCTCAACTTTGACAACAAAGAACCGTCACAGAAAGTGAATGTGAAAGGTTCTTCTTAGTTTACTTTTTTTCCTATCAGTTGCAGTGTTTTTATGATCAGGTGTACTATCGTAATCATGGGTTACTTGCTTGTTTCTTTATCAAATGTAGGTTTTTAATTCAGTGTGGTACAGTTAGTTGAGATGATAAACATATTGCACATGAATTATCAATAGATATACAACATCCCTATCAAATAGGTCAACAAATAGCCTATATAAATTAAATAAACCCGGATAGTTTTCATAATAGTAAAATCGCACCATGATATAACAGGTCAAACTATTTTCAGCTATTGGTTAACACTTAAATTCTTCTTTGCATACAGTTCTTATATAAGAAAAAACGTTCAATTTTATTTTTCTGATGGAATTCATCTTTAGACTAATAAATCTCTGGATAAAGTCAGAAATATGACCTTAAAGCAACTTTTACTTTTCAGTTAAGAGACCGACATTAATCCCACACATGAATTTTTTTATATCATAACGCAGTGATTATTTAAATGTGGCATCGATACCATCACAGATACTGTATCTGCTCCACTCTGTTTCTATGGTTTTCGGTGTTTCAGTGCTTTCGAGATGTCTTCATATCAAAACAGCATCAGGTTTTCATACGAATAAAAATGCCTTCAGAGTTTATTTCTCTTTAGAACAAACCACACATTGAAACTTCCCCTGTGTTGTGGTTTGGACTCGGAGGTTTCTTCTAAATGAGTTAACTTTCAGCGGATCAGTCTCCCCTTGCTGTCTAAAGCCCAGGTCTGCTGTGAGTGGAATCTAAAGCAGCCAGGTGTGAGAGAAAATAACAGCAGGAAAGATTTATTACAGTTTTGCTGAAAGCTTAACTAGATGTCTTAGATTGCTTTAATTTATATAAGTGTGCAGTATATCGCCTGAAGAACAGTTAATTGTTGTATCAGCCTGGCTGAGTCGCACCACCCAGCGATCATTATTGACTGCATGCAAAACAAGTCTTGTTTATCAGTTGTCATAAAGTCCTGGCTGAGAAAACAGAGGCAGAGACGTGCCGTTCTGATTTAGTTTTAAAGCTCATCTGTCAATTGCTCTCCCTTCTTCCGTCAGTGAGTGATATGGCTGGATTTTGAAGATCTCTGCCATTGATCTATTCCCCCTTCAGATACCAAACAGCACAATTACTTATTCATTACTCAAGTGCTTGACTGACACACAGTTTGAATTACTGACTAATTCACTTTGCCAAGAAAAAAAATCTATTGGGCACAAACTGACATTTTCAGGATGAGTGGGTCTCTGTGAGTCTTTTGAACTGAATAGAAAGAGTTTTCAGGACTGAACGTATTTTCTAGCCTGTTAATTAGTTCTTATAAGGGGACTGATGGAGAGGAAGTGCGTCCTCTATCACACTCGGAGTTAATCCCCCTGAATATAAGGAGGGAGGTTCCTCAACAGGTCCCTCATGGACTCACATGAATACCAAGGATGGACACACACAGACACACAAACACACACACACACAGGGATAAATACAAGAAAGAGAAGAAGAATCTGGACGAGTGTTGCATAAATCATCAATTCAAAAGTGCGCTTTGACCAGACTCTGAGTTATACAATCGGTAAACCACCCAGTGTGTTGTTCTTTTACCCTTGACTTAAAACGGAGAAGACTGTGTCCTGAAGACAAATGAGGCAGACCGCTGGCACAGAATGAAAGGTATCATTTAATCTTGGCCTTGGATATAATCTAAGTGGGTTAATTAGGGCAAAACACCACTCCTTCCACCGCGGGGTAGATGTTGTGTTGATACATCTCGGCAAGGGCGAGATCCGAGATGCATGGTTATGGGGTTGATTTGCATAGATGGCTTTTTGAGTTCCAGATCTCATCTTAAAAATGTTTGGGAACGAAAGCAACATTTGTCCAGCAGTGTTGTCTGCTGCAACAATGTCCCCTGGTCAATCCGAACCGGTCCAACTTGTCTTGTTTTTCACGTACAAAAGTTTTACAAGAAATAACAAACGACCAAAGACAACATTTCCACTTCTGCTGTATGGAGAGACAGTGTCTGACCCGTGAAACTAAATTAATGTTAGATAATCACAATAGTCTAGTAACTTCACCCCTGCAGACCATGGTTGTCTTTAAAATGAATGGTAGTCCTTGCTGAGTAATTTAGAATCTGGACCAAAGTGATGACAGGCCATTGTTTTTATCCTTACAGCAGCAATTTTCTTGGCATTTTCCTTCTTTACTTTTACTGAGAGGAGAAGAGTGAGAACAGGGACACGCAGCAAAGGGCTGGGGCGGAATCGAACCGAACCCGCGGGCTCTGCAGCAGGACTCAAGCCTCCGTACACCCGTCGTCCACTTCTCTCACCGGGCAAAGTTGGAGTGCATAACATGACATTTCTTCATAGAGGGCGACAGGAAGAGAAAGGTCAGATTCAAGCGGCAACTTTACTGAATTTTTGCAGAAAAGTAACATTTTGTTTGTTTAGTCAATTCTCTTTAGCTGTGAAGAAACAGGTTGATAGGTTCTCGCAGCACGAAGCGGACACAATCAGAAACATCCACATCCGTGCTCATTTGTTAAAAGTTATCTTTCAGTTAAATGCTCAAGAGTGTGTGTGGCTCCTACAGACCAGAACTCTACAGGCCTGTATGTATTGTTCAAGTTGCCATGAGTTTTGTCAGTACACAAATGCCGCAAGTCTTACACGATTATCTGCCTCTGATGTGTAAGACTATGGAATCCAGTACAAACATAATAATGATCACTTATCAACTCAGAAACTCCATTTCACATATCTTGCATGTGGGTGAACTGTGGGCAGAGACACCTGAGCACCCGTGAAACAGCGAGCACACGCCACAAAGAAAGGCTCCAGGATTTAAACCATTATAAAGTGTTTTACTGTGAAATTATGGTGTAGAACCATTAGGTCATCATGAAAATACTCCAGAATCATTCAAATTTCATGATTTTTTATTTTGTATTTCACCCTGTCCAGTAGATTAGCAGTTGCAGACCGGCTGCTGAAAGCCGACAGCGACTCCGCTGCAGCAGCCTGAGGTTCGGTTCCTCACTCAAAGCCTCTTAACTTTCAAGACTATTTGCAAAACAACATGAAAGTCTATTATTCACAATCCAAACCATCGCATCCTCATTTAGGAGGCTCGTTTGCGACTTTATTACAAACATCTGCAATTGTTATTACAACAAACGTGGCACATCATTGTGCACATGTTATGAAGCTGTTTGAAATTACAGAGTAAATAAAGGGAAATTAGAAGTGTTGATATCACACATTAAGGAGGCGCTTTACCCGTCGTGACACAAATGCATCGGGATCATTTTCTGCTGAACTCTGTTAACCTTTCTTTGATTCATCAGTCAGCGCTGATGGTCTGTTTTTAGATTTTTCATCAGCGGGCAGGAACATTTAATTTCCATCAGCCACCAAAATAAAACCCAAAGGATCTTTTCCGAATCTAACACAGTTGACAGGAAACGACAGGGTTATACGTTCCGTCTTGTCATATTTCTGAAGCTTGCTAATTTAAATAAATGAAACGGACTCATAACTAACTGCATTAGTGTCAGGTCAGTGAGCGCTTTAATTCCCCTAATGCAAAATGCAATGTATTAATACTCGACGTGGCTGATGATGTGCTGCTGCGACGTACACATGGTAGCTAGAATCATTTAGCCCTTTTTTATCTAAATGAAAATATCAGGAGACATTAAGAGTAATGATGAGTTTTTTCAGAATGCACGGACTGACACACTCACGGGGGGGGGGGGGGGGGGGGTCATCAGTGTAATACGACAGGGAGCAGAACCCATTACCGTGCCTCCGCCTCCACGCTCGTCCCTGTCTTTTACTTAAAGATGCTTTATGACGGCGGAGGAAGCTACACAGTGTGTGTGTGTGGAGGTATTTTGCCTAATGCGAACTATAATTACAATAAGAAACGCGCTGTAAACAAGCCACATTGGGCTCGATATTTATTTGATTATTTTTCAAAAGGGCTTTGTTTACATTCCCCGGTAATCAGCCAGGATCAGCCCACACTTTGATGTCTGGTGATTCTAATGATGTTCTAAACCTTCACAGGTCAGCACCGGAGCACAGTAAGTCACTTCTTTATTCATTAAAAACACTTTAATGAGACCCCGGTGACTTGTGTTAACTAGAGCACAAGCTATTTAGAATTACTAATGAGATTCAATGCCGTATAGTGGGCAGGCGATGCTGAAAAGTGCAATGTTAACCATCACGGTGTAATATAATAAGGTCTGCTGTTGTTAGCTGTTGTGGGGGAATTGAGGATGCTGGTAGCATCTAATGTCTCTCTATAGGGTGGACATTAGGGTTTACAAATTCATTATAGACAGTGGTGAGGAGCTGTCAGTATTCACTTCTACTTAACTCGCATTAAAGGGAAAGACCACCCTGAGAGGGGGAAGGCACACCGCCTACAGGTTTCAAGCTTTCTCCTCAGCAGGTTCCACATGGAGTTCACAGTGGTAATGATGTCAGATCCGAGACTACCTCCAAAAAGATGACCCCAGAGAGGGACAGCAACTGGATACGGCCAAAACGTACCGAATAAGGATGCCACCATCTTGGAGTCTGAGCAGTAACAATGGTTGCATGGATCCACGGTAGTGAGGCCCTGTCAGCTGTCAACCATGACGTTTCTCCCAATATTCAAAGCATCTAATAACTAATAAATAAATAAAACGAACACATATCAGATCGATAAGAGCAAACCCAAACTGACCGCAACCATCTTGAGAATATTTTACTTGACATCTACTTTGACTTTTTTAGTTTGGTAAATGTCCCCTCCACTAACATGGAGGTGACGGGGTTTATGACCAGCACTGCATCCAGCCACCAGGTGGTGATCTAGGAGCTTTGGCTTTTTGGGGAACTGTTATGTCGTCCATTTTTTTAAACTTTCCCATGTTTCATTGTTCTGTATCATCTAAGAGCCACATGCTAACAGCATCAGTCTTTTCTCTCTCTTTTCTCCTCTAGTGGTCACAGTCATTATGACGGGAATAACGGGTTAATCAGGAGACACTGTCTCAGAATAACCAAAGTCCAAATAGGCATGAGGCCAGAGTGGATACATTGATCAACAACTTTGGACTTTAACTGTGATAAACTGCTGAATGTTTTCTCATTTGCTTCTTTTTATCATATAAACATGTGTTGGGGAGACTTTTTTTCCATCTAGGGCCAATTAGATGTTTATAAAATCATCTGGCAATATTAAACACGTGAACACAAATATGACATGATACTTTGTACTAGATTTGTTGCCCATTGTTTGTTGTGTGTTGTAGGATGATGTTAAACCAACATGTGAGTCTGGAGTTGCTGAGTGTGAAGCAGTGGATGACACAAACAGATATTATAGTCCATAACCTGAAAAACAAAAGTTAACCAAAATATGCTTGGGCTTGGAAGTGGCACTCTTCACTGTAGGTATATAACGGACATGCTAACTTTTGCAACTTGCACAATGATTATATATACAGATGGAAAACATGTTTACACATTAATGTTTGCAGCTTACATTTTACAGTTTAAACAATTCATGAACTTATAAAACATCTTCCAAAACAATCCATCAAAAGTTCAGGGTGACAAGTTTCCCTCTGATTCCATCTCCATGCGAACATGCACACTGCTCCGATACGTTCGGAAACCCAAAGCTTGACAAGTCTGTCGCTCATACTTATGGGTGAAAAACTATTATTAGACTGTAACTCTTTGGGAGAGGAGTTTATCAAACTGTGAAACTGTGGAGCAGCTAACTTACAGATCCCATGGTCTGTTTATCTGGATCCTGGGACCAATTCATTGTCCCAGGATCCTACTTTTTTATTGTAATTGGCAAAGAAACGTATATTCAGTGTTGGCTGCTGAGTCACTCTGACTAATTTTATCTTTCCATGGCAGATTATAAATGGAGTCGTTAATGACTCATTGAAAACAGACGCTCATCAGTACTAGAGCAAAAATGGTTGTAGCTTAATTATTAAATAAATGATAGAACTGTTATAAGATCTTATTCAACATAATCCCCAAACTTTGCAGACTGTATCCTTACTTTTTATCATCCTCTGTATGAAATGTGTTTTTGACCTTTACATTTATTCAGTGATATTGAAACTTAACAGATCAAATTTAAACGATGGGGCTGAATTTGATTTACTTGAAACCGAGACAAACATCGACCAGAAGACAGAGAGTGTATTCATCCCCCTGCAGGAGTCTCCAGTTTGACCGATGGATAGTTTTATCTATGACCTGGTTTCTTTGCATATTAACCACGCTTCCCTCCTCGCACGCTCGCAGGCAGAGGGATTTCGCTGATAACGCTCTGTTTATAGTACGCTGCTCATCGGCCACAGAGCGTTCACAGACCATCAGCCAGATAATTCACTCTAAACAGACTCGCCAAAAACACAAAGTGAGAGCAAGGGGAGCTGAACTTTGAGAGAATGAGAGATGAGAAAGAGGGATGGGGGGGAGGGACATAAGTGATGAGTCATGAAACCTCCAGACCTTCAGATTAACTCGGAGCGATAGAGAGAGAGAGGAAGGGATGAAGGAGGGAAAGCAGATGGCACTGAGGCTGCTTTTGATGATTTACCATTAATAGTCTGAATAGAAATACCAGGATGCATCCTCTATAATGAGTTAACAATAGCTGGTAGTGAGGTGAAAGTGACATGACATTACTGTTTAAAGATCTGAAACTACTTGTCTTCAACTGACAATTTCAACGTCCAAATCTATTTGACCTCTTTTACCGTGCAATATTATATCATTTATCTTATTATTTTATTATTTTCTATTTTTAATACCCCAGATCTCTTTGCACAGCCATATTGATCGATTAGTACTTGCTTTGATTTATAACTGAAACAGTTACTTGGGAATATGCAGAACACAATCTATTTAAATTTATTTCTGAAACAGATGGACTGTATAGCGATATTATTAGTCAGTTATTAATGCATTTCATTCATTGCTGTTTATTTGGGTGAGGTGTTTCAGAGGTGACTTTTGGGCAGCAGTGTGGCAAACAGAGCAAGGTCACCGACATTAATACGATGCAGTGAGAAACCATCTTCTAGAAGCGTCCTTGAGCTTGACACTGAAACCCCCGCCTGCTCTTAGACTAGTGGCCCGTGGCTGACACTGACCTCTGACCTCCCTGCAGAGGGCCGTAAAGTGAATTTAAAATAACCGGTCCCTTCTTTTACTTCTTTCAGGCATGATACAAGTTATCTCCTTTTCCCCCTGGCTGCACAGGAGAGATAGCAACAGGGGTCCAACAGATTCACATAGAGGCAAGAGAAAAGTCAGGATTTATTCATAAAAGATAATAATAATGACATGTTGTTATAATCCAATAAATTTACCCTTAAAATTGTCATTCTATGATTAGTGACAAGGGATGACAGGGTTCATTTTTTGTTGTGATAAAACACAAATATCGCACTGACACGAAACAGGACAACAGATAATTATCCTGCTGGAAAGCTTTTCACAGTCAATACTCCAATCTGCATCACACCGTGGGGCTGTTCTCTCATAGAGTCTCTCCTCTCATACTCCAGCAGTCAAACGTGTATTACTTTTTCCTTTTTATTCTGCGCTGGAGTCACACTGACTACTGCGTGGCTCCACCGTGAAATATCAAGCATCTGTCAAGAAGTTTTTTCAGTCTCCCTGCGTCCAGGCGTGCAGCGACATCAGTCACGGCTGAAATGGAGCGTCCTCCTCCTCATCTAACCTGAAGAGCGCAGTCATTTGTTGCTTTCCTCCTCGGCTTCATCAGTGTGCGCAAAATGCTTTCAGCAAATTGATTAAAATGATCTCTTACAGCATTATCATTAGCCTCCTTACAGTTTTGGCAGCTGCAGCGGCTGTGTGTCTGTCGGCATTTGTTTAGTGTCTAACAGTATTAGCCGCATCTTTCTGACTAGACTAGGAATTAAAATCAAACATGTTGAGACACAATTTTGTTTTTTATTAACCGACAAAACATACCTGACAAAAGACGACCTTCCGAGAGGTCGTCCAACACGAGCATCTTCTTAGATATCGATAGAAAAGTTTTGGGATTATAAAAAGAGACTTGCAGATGCAGCCTCTCCTCAGGGGTAAATGTTTATTGATCAAGAAAGACTTGGCCATGTAAATTCACTTTTCTGCGTGCAGCCTGGCACTGAGTCGCTGCAGAGTGGAATCCATCACTATTGGCATGTGGACCTGATTACTGGACAGACTCTGAAAGTCTCATATAGACCTATGATAAAGAACTCTGTCCAAGCCCTTTTGCTACCACATCACTCAGAGTATCTGCGCAAAGAACCACTGCATTTAAAAAGGGGGATTAAACACACACATCTCAGGCCTTGTTTTGGCACAATCACCTTAACTTGTTTCTCGGCAGAGATTCCAGAACCACATATTTAAATTCTTCCTGATAATATGGCCACAGAACATCCTAAAACAGGATAACACTGAACTGAACTTGAGTTGGATGAGAACCTGAACTGAACTCACATTAAAACATAAATGTCTTGAAAAATGTTGGACTGTCAGCAGAAACATATGTACTGTTCACGGGGAGGCAGAGTGCTGGAATCTGACTCGTATTTGATTTTCGCCTTTGAAACGGCGGTTGCAGAGCCAATTTGTTCTTGAGAGTAGGCGGGGTGGTCCGTTTTGATTTGAAACACCACACCGGCAAAAAGAGAAGAAAAAAAATAAAATGTGAAAAACGATCTTTCCAGCAGCGGGTATGGTAATCAGGTAGGAGTTAGCATTTTGCAGCAGGAGGCAGAAAAGCCCAGTCTGATTAAGCTCCTGGCTCACTGAGCAAGTGTAGACGGTACATCTTGTACGTGTCTTATGATAACTGTTCAGACACATACACAAAAAAAATCCTCCTTCCAAACCTTCTACCTGAGGGAAATACATTTTCATATCCCTGCACCTGAAAGCCACGGAAGCTCCATTTCTATTAAGAAAATCCAACACAGTCTTGAGTGTGTTTTGATGATGTTGAGCTTTTGATTTGACAAAGATTCCTCGTCGGGTGGTGGCGGGGAGTCTGCTTTGCTTGTCAAAGGATCTTATGCAAGACTCGGGTAAACAAAGCAGACGCTGGCCTGTGCACATTAGTGAGGGTCAACTGGCAGCATTGTTCATTGGAACCAGATGGCCACTTATGGGCAGCACAGTTCCATGATAGTGTTACAATTAGGGCCACAATTAATTTAGTATTGTTAGTTTAGTTTTTCAATCTCAATCGATTAATTATTTGAGCTAAATAAAAGCAGAAAGTAGTTCAATAATATAAATGAAAACCTCCTGAATTACAGGCTATTGTTTGATGTTGCTCTGTCTCACCAACACTTCAAATATTGTTTATTTTTGCCTAAGTTACAGACTGAAGAATCTCTGTATGTTGATGAGTCATTTCCCAGATTAAAGCCATTTCACATTAAACCTGAGCAGACGCGGTTTTGCTTTCCTGTGCATCCTCCATTCTCACTCACTGCTGTGCTGTGAGCCTGCAGAAGTACTTGTGTGACTCAGTGACAGGGAAATGATGTCACCACCACGCGGCGATGTTGCCATCTGCCTCTCTGACGCGTCAGCTATAAGCTGATTTCCTGAAAGCCCTCGACCTTCTTTAAAGTCTAATGAGGGAGATCCCACACTTCTGTGTGAAGCTGTGAAACCCCTTTAAACGCACAAGGTGATTTCAATAGATTTAGAACTTCAAGCCAACAAACCAGCTTATCAAATAATATGAATCAGCTAAACTAACTTCATGTCAAAATAGAAGCTTTCATGGGTTTGAGAAGGATCCATAAAATCGGTCTGTGATTTCGCATTTGCATTTGGAGAGATTGTAGAAAAACAGCATTGCGTAAAATAATATCACAGCTTATAGGGGGATATTTTTATGAGAATTTTATTTATTTCTCACATTAATTTACATTAATACTACAATATACTACTACTATAGTACTATACATCAATATATCATAATGACAATAATAGTAGATGAAAATAAAATGTAATTCAAAATAACAAGAGAACTTATTTTAAGAAACAGACGTATTAAAAATGGCATTTAAAAGAAAAGGAAGTCAAATTAAAAATGTTTTAAAAATGCATAAAAACAGAAAAGAAACCAGATGATCAAAAACGACAGAGCGTAGGAGTGAAGGTGTGTGCAAGGTCTAGTTAGAATATACACTTTATAGTGTATAGTATCTACATTACATTAGATCTAATTTAGCTGACGCTTTTATCCGAAGCGACTTACAATAAGTTCATTCAACCATGAGGGTACAAACCCAGAACAACAAGAATCAAGGAAGCACAATTTTCTTATGACATATGTAAGTGCCTCATAAGTGTAATTATCTAGACAGGTGGTTAGCACTGTAGCCTCACTTACAGCAAAAAGGTTCCCAGTTCAAATCTAGGTCAGCCAAGTTTTTCTGTGTGGAGTTTCTCCCCACGTCTGTGTGGGTTCTCTCCTCGTACTCCGGCCTCCTCCCACAGTTCAGACTTGCATATTGAGATGTTAGTCAGAGAGCAATGTGAAAGGTTGTTTGTCTCTCTGAACTGTAATTACCATACAATATTGTTACATGGAAGATAACCAATATGTCTGTCATTGGTCCTGTTTGTCCACTTGCTCCATGGAACCACTCCTCAACGGTCTAGGAGCCAAAGACAGCTTTGAGTGGGGACCATATGAAAAGACCCCAGGCCTCTAATGGACTGCTTTTGTGTTCATTTAACAGGATTCCTGTTAGAGACAAGAAGAGCCCAGTTATGCCCATCAGGTTACATTTCCTGCAATACTTTTTGTTTTGCATTCACTGCACAAGCACACAAAACCAACCCATAAGTGTCATTAGTCTAGCGACACCATCTGCACGATAGCAAGCCTGAAGCTGAAAAGCAGCACAACACTCTACTGACTCCAGTTTGCTGCGGCGCATGACAAATGTGCAGCACAAAGGCCCCAACCATGATAGCTTTCTGAGCTTCACTTGTGCAAATACGTCACAGGTTGGAGTAAAAGAGAGTTACAAATAAAGGTTGAAGTTCAGCCAACTCACGTTTTAATCCCTTGGTGACCGAGTGAAATCTCTCTTTTTTTCCTCTCTAATTTTCCAACAGCGATCATCCTACTCAGTGTCATTAGTCTCCCACGTGAGCAGGGACACACTGAACATTTCATCATAGCTACACCTGTCCATTCTAATGAAAATAACAGTTTTGTTCTGCTACAATCCACTTTTAATATGTTTTTATCATGTAATTATGATGTTGTATTTGACGGCATTCTATTCAGAGGTGTCTCAAAAAACTAAATATAGTAAAGTGAATTGCAAAATCATCTTGAACAATGACCTTTATTGATAACATTAGAGAATTCACACATTGACAATATCACAGAAAACAGAACATTATGAGCTCTGTAACAATCAATGTGATGGCAGAGTTCCTGTATTGGATGTTTTTTTACCAGAGTAGCTAATTAAAGTTAGGGTTGGTCATTTGTTCCTGAAACACTTTTTATCTTCTTCGTTGAAATCCTCCTCCCGGCCCAATAGCCATCAATAAATGAAGAAAAGTTTAGTGGTCCTTGAAGGACTGTAATAATCATAACCAACCATCCAGATTTGGAAATCTCTTTTTCTGCTATCCAGGATCACGTAATCCATTTTATTTTTATGCTGGTTTTTCAAAGCAATGTGGGATTGGATTACTCTGATCCGGATTCAAACTTTTCAGGATTACCAAATCTGGATTACCTGTGGTCTAAATGGGACTATCACAATGTAGCTATGTAAAGAACAACAGGTAGAATAGTGTGGGGTCACTCCAATATGCTTTATTTGAACAGAAAATAGGACTGAACGGAACAGCAAACAAACAATATAAACATCCCCCTCCATTGTCCATTTCTTGGAAACAGGCAGTTCACTCATCTGAGACCTACAACAAATAAATAAATAAATACATACTTTACTCACAAATACATTATGGATGTTTCGAACAGGTTTCAAACAAAGATTTATTGAATTGAACTGGATAAAAAAAGGCTTAAATGTCCAATACTTAACAAAATAAATTACTTCTTAGTTCTTCTTATGAGTTCTCCTTCTTCTTCTTCATCATCATCATCTGCTTCGTCTGCTGTGGAGAGACCAGCATGTCCAAGCTTGGCCTTTAGGAGGCGGATCTCAAGTCTGGCCTTGGTTTGCTGCAGTCGGGCAAGAATAAGCTGTTCCTCTGCTAGATGGATCTGTACTTCTGCCCTTTCAGTCTCTTTTTGCAGAAGTACCTTATAGGCGTCATCTTTCTTTGGGTGCTTTGAGCCTCTCTCTGGGGGTCCTGTGGAAACTAGGCCTTCTGGCTCCACCTGTGATTGACCTTCTCCCTCGATTACAGGGCTGAGATCAAGAAACAATGTTTCTGAAGAAGGCTCACTTTCTGCTGTCATCACAGGCTCACCATCCTCTGCAACATCTTGGATCCCATGCAGAGCTTCCGACTTTTCACCTCCAATAATATCAAGGACTATGTCTGTGTATTCACCCCTCTTGTATGGGTTGTTGCCTGTTTGGCTGTTCTTGGCTTCAGCGTGGTTTTGTTGCCCTGGCCTTAAGATTCTTCCACCGAAATCTTAGTTGCTCTGTTTTCCTCTTCTGGCCAAACCCCATGGCATTCACATGTTGTGTGATTTCAGCCCAAATTTCCTTCTTCATTTTACTGCTCACCCTCCAGTAGTGCGTGGGTTTCAGCAGCAGAGAAATTCGGGCTTTTTGAGTCCATGGTTTCACCGCTTTGATGTAGCAAGCATCATTTTATAGGCCTTGGGTATGATTCCATTAATTGAACACAAGCCAAAGCAATTAAGCTAACTGGTGTGTTTGGGAAGAGCAATTTACACAGCCATATGTATATCCAGCCTTTCTCAGAGGACTCAGAGAGTAGGTCACAGAGAGGCGGTGACATGGCAGGTGTTGTTCATCATGGCAGATGAATAAATATCATGGCAGATAAATAAATATAAATACTGTAAAATGCATGATATAAATGTTGTATTATTTAACTAACCAATTTTAGTTAGCTAGTTTTTCTTTTTTTTTATTTCTTGATTTTTGGGATCAAAATGATCCCAATCCTACCAAAAAGTTTTGAAAAACCCAAACTCAAGGTTTGATCCGGATCAACAACAAGATTAGATTACGTGATCCAATCCAATTTCTGAATCCTTTTTTTCTTTTGAAATACCCATTTTCAAGATTTGATCCAATCCGATAGCCGTAATCCGATCAGATTACATTTGAAAAACCGGCCCCAGAAGTTAGCGAGCAAGTCACGGAAAGTTGGCTTCTATCTGTTGTCATTCAGTCCGCAATAATATGGGTGTGGGAGTGGGTGGGATGTTTTGGTTGCACTTTTTCCAAAGTGTAGCCTGCTCTCTTGAGCTTTTCCAAAATTACCAACCCTAGCTTTACGTGGCCACCGCACCAAAATACCAAGTTATCACTTACCTGGTCACAACCCATATGAAAAGATAAGGGAGTGACATCAGTACCTCTATGGGTCAGAGCCCAAAGGTAGATGCTGTGTATGAAATCAGCAAAGGTCTCTAGAGTACGGCCTCAACAGGCTTCATTTATATTTGTGGTCCGAGGTAGAAGTCCAGATCGCTCCCAAATTATATCAGCAGACAAAAACATATATAGTATATGTCCCTGCATAACCTCTTATATTCCATACATACAATTCTAATCACAACAAATCTGTACATGGTCACTATGGTACAGTTACTGAGAAATGTGACATAGTTCACTAAGGTTTAGGCAACACCAGAGCACAAACTGGTCTCCGGCATGAAAATCAAATGCCATTCTACCATCGAGGGAACACTACCTTTGCCACCCTCACTTTTATCATCCTTATACAATAGCCTTTTAAAACCAGATACCCCATTAGTCTGGTGAAATACAAAACCAAGCCGTGAAATTTCATTTCCAAGCTGACATACATTTTATAAGATAAAACTTTTTCGGGGGAGAAAGCCATTTACTGAATGAATGAGCAGATAACGCACATTTTTATATCAGGAGTGTGATAGAAGATTATTATAATTCTAAACTGATGTCATTAAATAGACTGTCTAATATGGCAGATGATAACAAAAGAAATGGAAGTAGTTCTCCAGTCGTCCGCCCTGATTTAACATACTGTACCGTCTTAGGGAGAGATCAAGGCCTTATCGATGCCCGGCCTCTCCAATGAGCACCCAAAACTTCTTTCTCTTCCACGTCCCATTTCTTAGATAAAGGCAATTCCGCAGAGGCATATTGTTCATCTGGCATTTGAATGCAGGAACATAAAGGGAATAAAGCAAATTATGTAAATGTGAGGCAGTTTCAAGGGATTTCACAACTTAACTTTGTTTCTATGGTTATTTGTGTGTGGTTGTGTGTGTGTGTGTGTGTGTGTGTGTGTGTGTGTGTGTGTGTTTAATCTTTTTTAGTCTCTAATCCGGTATACTACTGAGCTTGTCATGAGCAGTAGACCTCATGGCGACCAAATCAGAGGCAAAGCATCGTTTTTGAGGTCCTGGTTAAAGTTTGTGGTAAGTTGTGAATCATGGTTCGGTTAAGCTTAGAGTAAGGCATGAATTGGTCACAAGGTTGTGGACTAGATTCCAGTGCATGTGTTTGTGTATGTGTATGTGTATGTGTAGTCCGCACAACATAAATCATAACATTTTAAGGACATGTTTTAAGTTTAGGTTAAGGTTATGGTAAGAGTTAGGATTAGAGTAAGTCTCCAGGAAATCAATGCTAGTCGATGTAATGTCCTCTGAAGTCATGGAGACATGGCCGTGTGTGTGTCGGATGCTTTAAAGGCGTCTTTTTTTTCGTCTTTGTCTGACGCAGGTGGGATTTGACTCCGCAGGCCACGGCAGACTGTAGACCGACATGTGAACAGATGTTTTTAGACAGGAAGTAACGACAGCCGCCCTTCCCCCTTCACCCGTGTCAGCACTTTGCTATTTGGACTTTATCACTTCCCCTTTCACAAAACAACATCTAAAACACTCATCTAGATCAACTGACATATTATCTCTGCCCACAAATGCACATATCTATTTATAGATGCAGATATACAGGAAATATATCCACCAGACATCATGTGATTTCAGATTAGTGTGACCACTATTTGCAGGTAATATGAAATGCTTAGTTCAGTGACACTTCAGACAAGACATTTCCAAATGTTACCCCATCACAAATATACATAATTTTAGAAAGAATGGTCCTGTGCACAGTCACTCTTTGTATGCTCTCATTGTTTGGAAAACCAACCACAGGAGTAGGTTACATTTAGGAAATGAACATGGAAAATGGAAATATTCTTTCAAAATACTCAAATAAAACAAGCCTAATCTTTTGTGCCCAGCTGGTGGGAGCACCTTCTTGGCTGCCTCTGTGTATTGATTCTGCTGGTTCTCTCATCTGGTATGTTGACAAGAGGCAAATACATACAGTGAAGCTAAATGGCTGCTATTTAATTTGGTTTCAGTGATTCAGCAGTCTGCTGTTTACCTGAGGGGAAAGGATACTGCAGCTTCAGTTTATCGGACCACTGGGCTGGAGCTGCACACACGCATTTGCAGTACAGAATTTGTCTCTTTTAATCAACTAGTGCAGGGCCTTCTCAAAATGTGCCTGTCGGCGGGGTCTGATTGCTTGAGTCTGTGTAAATCCATATCGCAGATTTCTAGAGGGCATCATCTGAACAGCGACTCACTCGACATTGTACTTCTTTGGGTCCTTAGCGATACACCTGCAACGTTTAAAGTCAAACGGATGATCGGTTTCGAAGGGAATCGAATTACAGGGACAAAGACAATGAGATTCAAGAGCTTCTGGAGATAAGGCCCAATACCAATGCTATATAAAAAAAAAAAATTTAAACAGTGGAATCTATATGTGCAGACCCAATTCTCCAAACAGTTTCCAAAGTTCATGTCTGAAAAAGTCTTCAGACAATTTGTACATCTGGTTGCTAGCCACAGCTAACAGCCACAGCTAACCGCTAACAGCTAACAGCTACGGCCAGCAACCAACAGACTAAGCACACGTGTGGAGCTCATACACATCCCTTACACAACTTGCCAGGAACTCCATCCTTCTCCTCCAGACCCCTCTCCCTTTTCCATATACAAATTTAAATAATAAGAATAAAGTTTGAGACATATAATATTTACATCAAATCTTTTTAACTCTTTTGTCTTTGCCTCAGTTTATGCCATCAAAAGCGAATTCACATTCATTCACAGAACGTGTACCTGCAGTGTTGCTGTTTGGTTTTCAGTCTGACCGCACCTCTCAGTAAGTAGTTACTGGAAACAACCAAATCATGTGACCTCATCTCTGCCATTTCCAACCTGTTATAGGCTAAGTTTGGTGTCTGTGATATAGACTGGTTCCAATCAAACATCATCAGTCAAATCTAAATTTAAGTTTTGTGATTTTAAACCTCTTGCTCAAATGCACCTTGGGAGTCGTAGTTAACACCTTCGTCAAAGACCACAAGACTGTGTCGTTGACCTTTCATTCAGCTCATACATTCCTTTTTTTGCACTAAAGATTTAAGCAGGAGCTTGAATCGAGTTGTCACCACCGGTAGGAACAAGCAATTGTGTTCTAACATTACAGTAAAGGAGCATTCTAAATACATGTGTCAGGTTGGGCAGATGGCTCTTTCCTGAAAACCTTATATTGCTAAATAGATATTCGACTTTGTTTGGTCCAAAATGGTCTTAAGCCGGACGGGAAGGTTTGCCTCGACCGATTAATTATGTTGGCATATAATTATGGTTTAAGCTATCCTGGTTTAAATTCTACTTGCTCAGGAGGCTTCAAGTGTCCACATCAGACTTGTGTGTGTTGCCTATTGGACCAGGACTCTCACAATATGATGTTAAACTCAGATTGAAGGTAAGTGCCGAGAAAACAGTGTCAAACTCCGCACATGGATCACGTGAGGTAACAATAAGCAACGGACATTTTTTCACTTTCTCTCACTGTCGAGTTATTCCACTGGTATCTTTAAAGACGGTTTCAGTCTCTCTAACAGAGACATCACATTTGTCTCCATCTAGCCCAGAACCCACCTATTCCCTGCTGCGTCCCACCGTGTCACAGCGAGTTTGTCTTTCTCCATTAGGGCTCTGATGTTCTGGAAAGAGCTCAGCTCAGACTCTGTGTATATTATTCATTGCAATTCATTCTTTCAATCCATCCAGTGTCTGGCCTTGCTCGAGGTGCAAGAGTTCCCTAATAAACTCAATCTCTTTAATAAGTCAACTTGCTTGATGTGACTCATGTGTCAACCACACAAGCGCATTGCATCAGTATAAACAAAATGTCGAAAATGTGTCCCAACATTTAAAAAATGTCAACATATTACCTCGAGCAAAAAAAAAACGAGTGTTGACTCCTGTGAATGAGAGTAAGCAGCCGACTCTCTCAAATTTCTGAGTAAAACACTTGACAGGATGTTGAGCCCAGGGGCTTTTCTCTGGTACTGATGAAGCTGTGAGTGTCTGCACCATTACAGGAAGTAACGCAAAAAAGGTATAGGAAACGAAAACACGAGTGAGGTTTATAAAAGCACATAGCGGTTCAAGAAGTGATGGGTTAAAAAATGTTTGCAGGCTATTTGTGGCCTGTCGCTTTACACGCAGCATACAGACAGAGCATGGAGACACTTCTTTTTCTATTTCCTCAATTCAACTACATGGCCCCAAAGGAGGAAGCATATTTCAAAATGCTTAGTCCAGAGCACTTGCAGGCACCAAAGATGAAGGACGATTCGAGCAGGTTGGTGTGTGCGTGAACCTCGGTTAATTAAAAATGTGTTTTTGATTCTGAAGTTATTTTATTGAGAGTTACTGTTGCAGAAAATGTCTAAGAAATGGACTAAAATGTCGAACAAATAGATAAAGCAGAAGTTTGTTTTTCTATGGAGAAGCTTTTTACTCAAGAACAACCTCACGTTTACAGCTACAGTGTGGGATGCTTTTATACACAACCTTGTGTGAGGATGACTGACAGCCACTTCTCTATCTGAGCCTGTGAAAACTTTTAAAAAGCTGCCGTCCTCCGTGATGACTCTCCACTGGCTCTTTGTTTGAACACATGTGCGAACGTGACTTGTCTCGCATTTTGCGGCACAAAGGTTTGTGAGTGATTTATGGGGTGTCGCGTGAGCCACTTCGGAGACGCGTCTGCGAGGAGTAATTTCTCTGATAAGTTGCTGATTTGGTGAATAGCGCCGTAGCTGCAGCTCACGCACACTTTGTGGAACTTGATGTATTTTCTCTGTTGTTTGCAGACAGAAAGACAAGGAGAGGAAGAGTCGACTAAGCCTTTTTCTCACCAAGTCGGGCTCCCATGAAAACGTCAGTCCCCATAAAAAGACAAATCCAACGGCAAGCAAGTGAGGCAACATCCATTAATATCATGTACAGGCAACGTTGTTTGGGGACGAGTATTATTCATGTTTTGACCTCAGTTATGCAGCTCTCTCCATGACTCATTGCACACTTATAGAAACATGACTTCCTGACACCTCAAGAGAATCCTAAACATTTTTGCTGCATCATTAAGGAAGAGCTGACTGCATCTCTGATTTTTTTTTTCTTTCCCAGCATCTCACCAGAGGCAGCTTTGCAGTGGAGCGACTCCTTTGAAGAACTGCTGAAGCACTCGGGTCAGACTAATGCCTCAAACTTTTCAGAAACGTTGTGTCGAATTGCTAGTCGCCCCCCAAAAAACAGTTTCACCTGCTGTCAAGCCGTTGGCTCCATTTGAATTGTAAACTGCTAAGAAGTGCCTGAGGCAATAAATAGTTAATAGAGAAGAGCAGCGAGAGTTTCAGTACAGCTTTTAATGTTTGTTGGCACATAGAGTAAAACTGAAACTGTTCTACTTCCTCATAGTCCCAGACGTTGCACTTCAGTGCCACATTGAAACACTGTGGACCCCTGAATGGGCTCATTTAGGATATATCTATTTGATGAAGACAGTATATGAATAATACTGTTTTAACATATTAAAGCTATTACTTATGTATATATATATATACAGTATGTATGTACAAATATACGGTTTATACAGGCCAATGAGACTTTGGGATGAGGATATAAGGATGTCCATAAGTCCTTTAACTCCTTTAAGATATAATACGTAACATTTCTTAAACATTCAAAACAAATCCAAAGAAACTTCTAAAAACTTCTAAAAACTTCTGAAAACAAGGTTGATTTTCATTGGCAAAATGACTCATTGGTTGGGCTGAGAGTCCCTTGCCCTGAAGCATCCTCAATTCTGAGCCTCATTCCCCGACATTATTAGAGAAGTTACAGAGTTACCTGAGTGACAGCGATCTACTTTCTGTCACTAACAGTGTCTCTGTTTCTGCTTTTGTTTGTGGTTTTGTGTTCAGATGGGGTGGAAACCTTCGGACAGTTCCTCAGGACAGAGTTCAGTGAGGAGAACATTCAGTTCTGGTTGGCCTGTGAAGAATTCAAGACCATTGATTCTGAGACAAAGCTGCTGTCTAAAGCCAAATGTATTTATACAGTATTTATTGAATCGGAAGCCCCTAAAGAGGTAAGACTTGGTATGCTTATTTATCATAAAAATTCATGGATGCAATGCAGCAAAAATCGTCTGTATAGTCTTAAATAACCCGCTGGTTTAGCATTCTCTTTAGCTCACTTGTCAACGTGGGCTGTTTTGAGGTTTAAAATATTTATGGCATTGTAATGAAAATAACAGTGGGCGAATTGCAAAGCCCTGTGCAGTGGAAAGCCTGCAGCAGGTTGACCTTTGTGAACAATCATTAGGTGCAGGAGCTCGCTGAGGTCACCTCCTGCACGCTGCACTGCAGAGCTGGATATTTTGGGCTATTTCTGAGCGAGACGGTTATCGTGTGAATGATGCGACCAACATGCGATATGCTTTCAGTGCCAACAGCGAATCGGACCGTTACAGAGGTTGGTGTCAGGTCTGAGGTTTTGACATTCCTCTGCAGGGCTGACGAGAGACTCACCCACACACTTTCAGTCTGAGATGACTGTGCATGTGAATGTGAACGTTTTGTTGGGAGCATGCTGCAGTGGCTTGAACGCACTTACTAGCCCAAGTGATTTAATTAATGTAAATTCATTCATTTATATGAACGTTACCTTCAATATCATTGGTGGGAGATACAGCAGTTTCATACGCGTGAATATTTTGAGTGTTGTATCAGTGGTGATTATTTTTATGGCTGAGACACTTCAACACTGTCTTTAGACCATCAAAGGAAACAAGTTAATTCACAGGCTATAAATGTCATAGTCATGATTTCTTACTCAGAATTTTTAAACAAACAACTCATTCATGAAACTAAAAGCCAGAGTATTAACATACTTCTCAGTCTAAGATGAATGTGTATCAGCTGTGATCATATCCAGGAGGATGAGAATGTCTCTATATTAATAATAGAGTCCTGTAGCAGTGTCTCAGTCGTGCCTCACCAAAAGATCAAGGTCATAAATAAGGTATATTATCTTCGGTTCACATGAACCTTTAAGAAAATCTGACATTGCCAGACGACGCTTGTGTCCTTGTGAGAAAGATCGTCTGAGGTTATAGAGAACTAGACTTTACTGTTTGAGTTGGAAGAAGAGTGCGTACATGTTGATTTTCTCGATCTTTTTTAATGGCTTTGATTCACACCTGTAACTCACTGTGGAAGTTGGAGTTTCCCCTTCCTTGTCACTGTTTGATATATCCTCAGTGAGAAACTAATCTGCCAGAACCTTAATCCATCTGTGTTGTTCTGAGCTTTACTCAAATTTACCATTCAAGACACAAAAATCCCAAGCTCTTGTATTAGTGTCTGCACAAAAAAAATATCCATCATCACATATAACGCTCTTTTGACTATACATTTGATGTTTGTAGTTCATTTGTCTTGATAGCGAGTACGTTTTTTTAATTACGACGATTTCTCTCAGGTCAACATTGACTACAACACCAAGATGGCCATCAAGAAGGACATGGCACAGCCCACAAAGAGCTGTTTTGAGGCCGCACAGATGAAAGTCTACAGCCTGATGAAAAAGGACTCCTACCCTCGCTTCCTGCACTCTGACATTTATATGCGTCTCACCAGGCAGAAAGGCCCCGGGGCCAACATGTTTCGCAGAAGGTCACGCTCCTGTGTATTCAATGAGCGAGGCGAGGTCACCACTGAACCCTCGTCCTGGCAGCTGTAACGTCCTGGGCGAAGTCGGTCGCTCTGTGAAACAGATTAAACAGGAGATAATCCTTGATTTGCAGCACAGTTAGTGGAGCACAGAGCTTTATTATTCACAGGTTTGCTTCTGTAAAGTGCATATGTTTTCTTTTTCTGTATAACCCCAGGGGTCATAGGGGAATATGCATACAAATTACAGGGATATACAATTAAGGCAATCATTTTTATAATTTGTGAAATACATCTATTTGCTCTCTGTGAGTTACACATGAGGGTCAATACCTGTCTCCAGTGTGTATATAACAAGCTAAAGCCAGCAGCCGGCTAGCTTGGCTTATTTTAAGTGATGGAAACAGGGGGAAATTAGCCTGGCTCTGTCCAGTATTAAAACATCACATCTGAAACTCACTACACTCACTAAGTCACTCACCAGCACGTTCCATCTTTTCTATTTAAAGGTTCAGTCTGTAGAATTTAGTGACATCTAGTGGCGAAGGTGCATGTTGCAGCTCTCTGTAAAGTATTTAAATATAAAGGGCCCATTCCAATTCATTGAATTTAGATGAAACGCTCTAGTGAAAACATCACTAGGATTATTTTATATCCACTTTGTGCCAATAGATCCCTTTCACCTAAATCGTACACATTGGAACTTTAATCTGCACTAGAGGGTACATGGAAGTTTTAGTTTGCTGTTACCGGTATTTATGCTAAGCTACGCTAACTGACTGATATCCACCATACAGACACGAGAGTGATATTGATCTTCTCATCTAAATCTTGACAACCAAGCGAATGAGTTTGTTTCCTCAGATGTAGTTTTTCTTTCAGTACTAGACTACGCAGCTCGATAAGAGCATGACACCATTGGCCTTTCAGCTGTAAGAATACATTTAGAAAGGTTACAAGGCCGCGCCGTCACAGCCTTGTGGTTATCTGAAAATAGCGAAGGCCCTCTGGCCGGGTAGAAGTATGTGGCCACAGAGAATAGCGTATCTGTCTGTCTATCAGTATAAAACCAGAGGAATCCATCTTGTCATAGCCTTTCTCAGAGGCACTGAACTGTTTCTGGATTGAACCTGATGATTTCTAAAGTACTTCAACTCTTGACAAAACTTCATTGACAGCGGTAGACAGAATCTCTAACTGCTTCTCTCTAGCTCCACTGTACAGGCCTCCGCACTGACCTCAGACATGCCACATTTCCTCATCTTCCAAACCAGAGACAGCACTTCAAACCACATAATTACAGTTCATTTAGTGTATGTAAATTGCCCATATAACATAATAACATATTCATGATTTTAGCCCTCGCACTGTCCAAATTGCCTCAGGTCTCACCTGCAGTGGAAGCCTGCAGCACTGTAGAGAAGCTCTGATACTTTTTAACGAGGGATACCGATCTCTCATTTCTATTAACAATTATAATGTATTCTCACACACAAAATATGCATGGATCATATTTGAATACTAATATCTTATTAATCATGATTGCTGATTTTCAGTTTACTACCATCTAATATTATTTATGCCTTTGTTGTGATCATATGTGTGTTGCTTGCTGTTGTAAATGTACATATCATAATATGTGAAATAATTCAAATAAACACTTTCTTATAAAAGTCGTTTTAATGAGGCCTTTAGTTTGAAAGGCCACTTCTTAATGTGACAAATTGAGTCATAATTTGTGCATATTACACTAGTGGGGGAAATTGTGATCGCGTGCGGCTCCCTATTCCAAATCACTGAAAAATTAATAGACCTTATCAACTGTACCCACTCTAGCACAGAATTATTCATGTTACTGTGTATGTATGCACAAACTATACTTCTTACCAAGACAAACACGTATTAATTCCAAGCCGTCAGTGATCCCCCCCCCGATCGCCTGAATATGTCTGCAGAAAAACCATATCCCAGTACATTCAAGCAAGGCGGTTTAGCTCATTAACACAGATGTCAGGGTTTCCAGTAGCCTTCAGAGGGATAAAGTCCACCTCAGCCAAAGTTATTTAACGGAAACCTGCGTGGAATACCTCACAGTCCCCATTAATTATGCATCCATGTAGACGACAGTGGCATGAATATACTGCAGGTCCCGCTGTCTTCTGACACAAATAATCAGGAAAAGGAGGGGCAGACCCTAATGATGTGTTCGCAGTGGGAGAAGCTCAGCTGGCTTCTAAAACTCATCACAGATGAAGACCAATTGCTCACTAAGAATTTGCTGGCAGGTTTCTTTTTTCTTTCCCCATTGGTATTTAAATGTGTGTCTCACTCATGCGATAAAAGCCTCTGAAATCACAAGTTAAGGATGTATTGAGGGATCTTTGAAGGGAAACAAAAGAAAAAGATGGCAGTTTGCCTGAAGTTATGTGGCTTGTAAAACACAATGAATACGAGTCAAATAGAAGTTTAAAGCAAAGAGATCTGATGTAAGCTGTCCGCTAAGCTGCACATTGTCCCAAAAAAGTGGGTTTGTTTTTTTACAGACCCCTCAGTCGAAGCCTAATCAATTGAAGTCTACAAACTTCTACACCACAGGTTTCCATATTTAAAACCTCTATGTCCGATCCAAGCTTTTAATTGACTCCACGTGAGACAAATGTAGTAACAGATCTGCTGACTCCCAGGCTCATATATTGAGCTGTGAAATTCTTCTCACAAAACCCTTTGCAATAGATGCTGTTGCCCTGCAATGATATCGACAGACCGAGATGAATGTCAGTGCAACTGCAAACAGGAGGCTGGGTTCAGACCTGAGGTACGAGTTTGTACTTCGGTGTCTGAAGTATATTTAGAGAAACACCTAATCAACATCTTCCCACAACACTGAAGGTGTCTTTGTTTCCATCAATAAATCAGTGTCATGTTTCTGGAGGCTATAAATAACTCCTAAAGCCAGTTTCTTCAGAATAAAGCTACTAAAACCACGTCTGTAACAAAGCCATTGGACCTGTATGAACTCTGCATGTGCTTTCAAAAGCAGCTTGTTAAAGAGAATATAAAAAGCAACAGCTTCTTATTTTTTTTCTATCATCATTTTTTTGGGGTTGACGTGAGGTCAAACAGGACAGTGGTGTGCTGTCAGGACATATAAGGCAAGTAGTGTTTGACCAATTAAACCTAAAAATAGAGTTGAATTGGAACGAGACCGAAGTGGAGATCTCCTCAGTGCAGCTCTCTGTCCCACGAAGGATCAGATGGTGCCTGTTGGGATTTATCTCGTTATTTACTCCTCTCGTGTGGCCACACAGTCTCTGGTAGCCAGGTTGCCTATAACCATATTAACTTGGCCTGCGTTATAATGTCGCATGTCTGTTTTCATTAGTGACCGTGAACTAAGACGATGAATGTTGCTGTTACTAGAAGGCTTACATTTCGGCTGATGGCTGTTGCTGGAATGATTTTGTTTGCCATCCTCTATTCAGTTGTTATTCTTTTGCACGTTTAATGGCCACTTTCACTGAGCTTCAAAACCCTCTTGCTGAGCAAACAATAAGGGGAAGATGGGTGTTGTTCGAAGATGGCAAAAAATTTGGTCAACAAAACCATTTGGTTTAATCCAGGATTTCGTGCTCTAGAGTGACACCTAGTGGCAGTCAATGTGAATGACTTTAAACATTAAACGGCTCATTATTGTTCAATGTCCGATTTTGCACGTCTTCTGAAAATGTACGGTTATGGACGAATCAGGTCAGTACCAGAGGAAATCATGGGGGGCCAGTGTAGCCAATTGTTCAAGTGAAAATTATGAAATTTCAACAATGGCAGACATTTTTAAGGAGAGACTTTGAGAATAGCTGGAACAAGGGAAAACTGCCACTTCTGCCTCTTTCCTAAGAAGTACACTATCACAGCCTCCTCCACCGATGTGTCTGTTCTTGTTGGAAATTCTCGATTCTGCTCTGTAGTGGATACATCGCTCAACAACCATGCCAATGTAAAGGATGCATGTAAGATTGTGGGCAGTGATGGTTATATTCTTTGAAAGTGCTGTTTCTCTTTTGGCAAGTAAAGGCAGCATGACTGAGCCTTGGAAGGCAGCAGTAGCTAAAAAAACAAGCTAAATACACTATAATTTGTCATCTCACTTTGATTTATGTCGTCTTAGTACCTTAGTAAACATTTTCCTTTCTGTTAATCAATGTGTATGGTTCTCTGCCTCCATGAACTTTGAGAATGTGTGAGGCTCACAAACAACAGGCCCAATCCAATGTACTATATGTGCACATTAGACTATTTGTCTGTAAATAAATGCTGCATTTCTTCAAGACACAAGCCAAATTGGCACCTGCTGGTTGGAGTGATGGAGTGTTTGCCCCATCAGGTCATTTCACTTCAGCCATGAAACAGAACACAAATCTCCCCCGTGCCTCCTGCAGATGATCCACACGACTCGCCACAACACCTTATAGCAACACTGACGCAGGAAAACACAGGATGCTGCACGGTCACTGGAGCGGGTCATTGTCAGTAAATTGTCAAATGTTTGAAGATTACCACAGCAAATGATTCACAGATATTCGTCCTCTATGTATTGCGCATTTAATGTCTTTACTGTCAGTTCAAATGAATAATCCTTGTAGTTCTTCAGCCACTAATGTTATAATATAACATATAAACCATGTTCAGTATGCAAAGGAAGGAAAAAAGGGGACAATGTGCAGCAAGAAAGAGGAGAGAGACTGTCTGAGCAGGAAAGGCAGGCAGAAGAATCTTGACACAGTGAATTTCGGAGAGTCCCTGTTCTCACTGTCATGGAAAGGTTTGTTTCAGTCTCATCAACATTTTTCTCACTGCTGAATCACCTGCTGAAAGAGTGAGTAGATAGAAAAAAAACAGGTTCATTCAAGGATCTGGAAGAGGCGAGACACTCTCTAATCAAATCAAATGGTTGCTTACTGAATCGTGCTCAGGGACTCAAAACCTAATTTAGGAAGGTTTTCAGTAACATCTTCACTCTGCGACTTCCCACCTGCAGTCCAGGACTTGTACGGCTTCATCTGAAGGGTCAAAAGCCCATTCATGATCAAATGGATAAAAACAAGCAGCAAGCAGAAACACACATATTCAGTGCTGTCACCAGTTACAGAGAAAGGTGGACACATGAGGGGACGGTATTGTGGAAACCATGTGTGGAGGCCTGAAGAGGACTGGAGTGCCACCCTGTGTTTGATGGGAAATGTGCAACTTGGTATAAAGTCCCATTAAAATGCTGTATCATTGGTGAAATAGCATGGATGCATGAAAATGACTCACTGCCCCTTAAACAAATCTTCTCTGGGTTTTATGGAGTCACTTTTGTCCTTGGGTGGTCACAAATGCTCACACTTGATTTAAGGAGCATGGAAGACAAAATGAAAACAGGAGCAGACGTTGTGGATGGTCTGCGGAGACGGCTCAGAGACGACACTAAGCCCTCATGTCGTTCCTTGTGCTGCCTTTTTTGAAAAACAAATTCCTCAGCTTAGTGCGTCCACACAGATGCAAATAGAGGCAGCCTGGGTGTTTTCCATCACCTGCTCTAATTTGCATTCTTGGTTTGTGTCTGTCCAGCAGTGGTCAGGAAGGTCAGGACGGGTTCACATGCACTGGACACGTTTTCAGTGATTCATTACCAATGACTGTGTGCCATGACCTGTGTACATCCAGCGGAGCGGAGGACAGCCCTCCACATACAGCTCATCATTATATGATGAGCATAATGTGATTCTCTGTCACTGCGCAGTGTCGTGCAAACACCGCGCTTGTGTTCATCTGTTCTAAATCAGAGGAAAACGTCATGATAGAATAAAAGGTCATGTAAACATGGAACAAAATGTACGGTACTCTGCTGAATGCCACATATTCAGCACGTGTCATTTGAACATCAGTCAAGTAAATGTGCATTGGTGGAAATTGAATTGTACACAGTAGACTTTATGTAAATGCAGCTGCCCACTTAGCTCAAGCGGTGAGCATGTATGATGAAAATTGAATTTATGCCTTTTCCTGTCATCTGTTTTTCACAGGAGCAAATGTTTTTCAGAGTTTTATCTCCCAATCCAGTTTACATACAAAATTTGCATCAAAATGCATCATCTGTTTGTCAACAATTAAATGAACATTTTGAACATTCACGTTCCATGAGGATGAATAAGAGGGGGCCCTTTTTGTTAATCTCCTGACCTTCATCCAGAACCACCAGCAGGTCAAATCTTCCATTTTCTAATGTAAAACACCTTAATGTCTACTGGAGGGATTGGTCTGGAAGTGCCTGGAATAGGCTGGAGAAGGCTGATGCCTGCAGGAGGTAGAACATATTATGTAAATTCCGCTGCGCATGTGTCTTTGTTTGTAAGGACACTAGCATCTGCCCTTATTAATGCTTGTTGTCTTTCGAATTTGACATCATCGTCACGTTTTCTACCTCTGTGACATTTGCACATTCTACAGAATGTTTCCCAAGGGGCTTGGAGAAAAAGTTCTGGAAAAGGTTTGCAGTTCAGTTCATGCCAGAAAGCACTTATGTTTTTGAGTAAAATGATTACCCAAACATTTATTGGATTGGATCGGTGCAGACATTTTCTCCTTAATAAGATGAATTGTCATAACATATGTGACGCTTTGTCTTTTCCTATAGCACTATCATTTTCCTTATACCTCGGGTAATGACCGGACTATAATTAAAGTAATGGTATTCAATCAGCCTCGGATGTACTTTATGTCAAGTGGCAATTAGCAAATGTGGCGATAACATGCTAAATAAATATGTTGGACGTGGATTGCATTTCTCTGCTAAACATCAGCATGTTTGCGGTGTCATTGTATAATTGCTCTTGTGTTACTCATTCATTAGGATTAACATTTAGCTCAAGTCTGAACCAAAATATATTTTACAACAACCCCTTTAATGTAACTTTGTGGGGTCATGCTCTCCTGATGACTTAACCATGTGCATTGTTCCGTCATTGTAGTGGCTCCCAATAGGCCTCAATATAGAACCCTAACCCTAACCCTAACCCTAACCCTATGAAAAACCATGAATTTCCCATATAGCATAAAAAAGACAAATAAGGACACAATTAAAGCTCAAATAAACCAATAGGACCAGTTCACAGGAATAAAACTGAGAGTACTGGTAGCTTTGAGTGTTACTGTAGTGAGAGAGAAAAATTACCCACATACACACTCTTAAATGGGATTGAAATCAGGTCAGTAAACCTTGACCTGTAGAGAAAAAACAGTTTCAGCTAAATGGGGCTTTAGTCATGTGCAAATGAGCAATTATGAGTTTTGCTGCCTTTTACCTTTCTGCCGCACCAGAGGTTGGCTAAATTATAAATGAGAATTTTTTGTCCAATTCTGAACTTTTCTGTTTCAATGTCAGCGGTCACCTGAGTCCACTGGAGGTAATGTTCGAGGCATATTAACAAATCATGTTTAATTTGCATGTTTGCCTGTGTCCTTGTGGGTTTTCTCCGGGTATGCCAGCTTCCTCCCACAGTCCAGAGACATGCAGATCGGGGTTAGGTTAGACTCTAAATTGTGAATTGTTGTTTCTGTATGATGGCCATGTGATGAGAGGTGACCTGTCCGGCACCTGCCTTAACCCTCAAAGGATAAAGCGACAGCTTTAATATAATGGATGCATGGATGATTATTAACAAATCAGGGTCAATAAGGTACACTGCAGCCATGCAAATGTCAGGAGAACAAGCCTTTTCCTTAATAGTGAATTTGTTTGTAGCTATTTGTTTATGGTGAGGATATTTCCTGGATATGACACGTCGTTTTCTACCACAGAAGCACAATCTGCTTCCAGCGTCCCAACTATAATTTATATTCCTCACTGCTGGGCTGAATAATAATAAAGTCACGAAGAAATAAAGTGGATTTTTAGGATTATCAGTGGTTTGGATATATCACGATTAGATCCACCAATTTATTCTTCAGGTTAATCTTCCACCTTGTGTTGTCACACCCACGTTAGTCGTGACCACTGCTTAGGAGATGAGGTCAGCTTTAATCACAGCCGAGCTCTCCGGTGTGACAGACACTGAAGGGTGCCCCGTCTTCCCCAGAAACAACAACACTTTGCATACAGATTTCCATATATTCCATCCATGTGTGTGGGGGGGGTCATTTAGATTTGTACAGTCACTTGACTCCCTCATTTCCAAACAATCACAACCCCATCTTCCGACTAGCAGGATCTTATCTCTGTCTCCCTTCGTAGAGGACGAGGAGATGGCGATAAAGTGAGTTACTGCATATTTGATTATTGGGCCTTTACCTTTTTTCAGACAGCAGCCATGTGGAAAATACCAAGGAGCTTTTCGGTCACTGTAAGTCACACTTTTGCATGGTGCCTTTGTTCGTGAACTGGGGATGTTCAGTTCATTAAATTGAATGTTTACTGGTCATCTGGAAACCTATCACACACTTTAAATGATTAATGAATGGGCCTGCCAGTCTGGTTTGGAGGTGCGCCGCCGCGTGCTGAGTTCACAGATAACTGAGCTAGTGATTGATCTTGATGCTCTTTTCAAGGGTAGATTGTGCTGCTTTCCCAAGGATCCGCTGGAGGATGTTGAGACCTGGAGTGAGTCGGTGGACAAAGTCCTCAGTTGTAAAGGTGAGAGTCTCCTCTGACTACACACACACACACACACAGAGAGAGAGAGACATTTGTTTGAATGGGCACTTTTTACCTGCATCCTTTGCGATCCCCAGCCGGACAGATAGCTTTGCGGGAGTTCCTGAAGTCGGAGTACAGCGAGGAGAACATACTGTTTTGGATCGCCTGTGAGGAGTACAAGAAAATCAAGACCGTCCCAGAGATGATCTCGTCTGCAAACAGGATCTACTCAGAGTTTGTCCAAACAGAAGCCCCCCGACAGGTAATCCACTGCAAGGTTTAAAAAATATATCAGTGGTCCAAATTGGAGCAGTGCACCGAGATGGTCATTGTTTGTAATTTGAATTCAGTGAGCCTATTGTGATATAGTAGCTGCAATAAAGCCGTGTGTCTGTGCCTTTTGCTGCAGTGAAAGTGCAGAAATTTGATTTAAAGGCACTCAAGTTGTTATCCCAAAGAACATTATGAAGATGAAAAGACTTGCTGTGATATGCCGCCGGGCAAAATTGTTTGTTTCCAGATCAACATCGATTGCAGTACCAGAGAAAACATAACGAAGAACATCTCCAAGCCGACCCTGAATTCCTTCGACACGGCGCAGAAGCTCATCTACAGCCTGATGGCCAGGGATTGTTACCCCCGCTTCCTAAAATCTGATCTTTATCAAGGACTCCTGAGGAGAGCTGATTCAAGGTGACTGTTTTCACAAAAGAATATGACGGCCTGACAGCGAGAATCATCTCCGACTCTGATCTGCTGCGGCGCTCTTTCATTTCAGTGTGGATAATGGGTTTCTGCCATACAATCCAGGCCCTAATGTGTAGCAGAGCTATCTTTCCCCTTACCTGTGTGATTCAGTAGACAGTTAAAGCTCAAGAGACTCTGAGGCTTGTATTATACTTTATCTCTTTAATTATGTTAAGGTTAAAAAACAATCTTTAAAGATGTCGAGCACATAATTCTTCTCTGATTATCTGTTTTCTCTCCGTGAAGTTAGAAATGAAAAAGAATTTCCTTATTGTAAAGTATTATCAACGCTTTATCTAATTGATTATGCAAATCTACATTATCATATTCTCTGATTGAGTGTGCTGTAGAAATTCTGCCTCAGTTGCTTGTTCTATTAAATGGTTTCTTGTCTATTTCTACTGTAGTTTTTTTTTTTATATCTAAACATCTAAAAACTAAATACATTCAGTCATATGACTTTTGGGTGCAGCCCTTTTGAATATAATGCAAATCAGCCTTGTTGCTGTCAGAGAAGAGTCGTCTGCACTGTGACATGGTCGTTGGCCTCGTAAACAGCAGATGGCAACAGAGTCCCTCAATCATCATTCAAACAAGAAGACGGAGCAAGCGAGGTTCAGTGAAGAACGGTCACTTCTGAAGTTACTTCCTCTTTGTGCACTGTATGTCTGCAAGCAGCTAAAGCACAACAACAGCAACTTTTTGAATCAAACCGGCCTCGGGGGTTAGATCTGCTTAACGTGGCAGACACGGGCCTAGTGCACACTAGGTTTGTGCTTCAGGTTGCATGTGAATTTTCTCTCATGCTGGTGGGTACGATTGTTCATCATGAAAAAGTATCTGAGAGGATTTAACTCACAACTTTGGATCTTATGAAACGTAAAAGCCTCTCCCACTAAGCTCATTGGGCTTGATGTAAATCTCCTTTCAAAATAAGATTAGTGAAGGTTGTGTCAGAATTTTAGGCAGCATCGTGAGATAGCATTGCTGTTTTATCATTTTCTATTTAGGATATGTTGAATTCAAAAGGCATGCAAGCACAACAGAAAGCCCAGGGTTTTCCAACTGAGATTAGACTTTATGTTCAGATTCAGAAAGGGATTTAACTCATGAATGCATAGGATTTAAATCGACACAACATAGGATATTCAATTCCTAAAACATTGCTCCATTTTGCATAAACTTTAACATATTAGTTGTGTCATGTGTTTGTTTTTTTTGCCTGTTTGGAAAGTGGAAGTAGGCACAGCGTGGTTTCTCCTTGTGACTTCTGGCCGTTAGACGCACACTTTATTCTGTTTGTGTAGCTGGTGTTAAATGTTCGGGGGATTTATTTCAGGAGGTGTTTCACATGTTTGGCAAACGCTGCTCTGTGTTGTGCAGACAGTTCGCCGCAACTTCCTCTAACGTCGACAACCCTGGTTTCACTCGACTCTCCGTGGGAGGAGGGTCACATTTTTCGAGTACTGTAAAAAAAAAAAAAAGTGCTTGAAAAAACTTGTTTAACCTGCGTTGGTAGCAAAGCACACTCAGACTGTAACTGCACAAGACGTTGCATTCAGGAAGTGAGGACGATATAAAAATGACTGAAACTGTGCAAAGTTCTACTTGTCGGTGCGATAACGGCTGATGGAGGAAACTCACAGATGGGTGTTGCAACCGATAAATAAAACATCTGCGATAATGTTCTTGTCACCACAGCAACAGCTGCGTTGTGTCAAAAAACATTTCCTGTCAAGCAAAACATTAGCATAGACAGTGTAACAGTGCAGGCTCAAAAGCAACTCCTGTGCTTTACTTATAGACTTCACTTCAAATGTAAATATCTGCAGTTTGTTAAACTAAACACAAACATTTATTAGTTTAAATAAGCTTGTTTCATTTGTAATATCTTATGTTTAAATACATTGTTGCTTTTATTTATGGCCACTTGTACATATACATGTTCTCTTTTGCCTTTCAGCAGACAATTGTTTTAAATGTTTTGACAGTGAAAATCATCTAAAAGAGAGTTTAAACTCCCTCCAGACGCTGTAAGGATTCACAGTGACCAGCAGCAGGGGGCGGCTGTGGCTCAGGTCTTCCACTAACCAGGATGTCTCTGGTTTGATCTGCGGCTCCTCCGGTTTAGCAATCCAAACCAAATCTTGGGCAAGATACTGAAAGCCAAATTGTTTTAGAATGAGAGAAAAAGTGTTGCATAGAGAAGTGGTGTACGTGACTGGGTGCATGCGCCTTGTACTGTAAAGCCTTTTAAGGTTGATAAATATCTAAATACAGTCTGTTTACCCTCTATTTAAAACACAAAATCAGACTGAGGGATGACATTTAGGTAAAATATGGGTGAATCAAAGAAACCAGAAATTGAAAGGTTACAAAATAATAGAAAAGGGAAGCAGCAAACTCCCCTGTTAAAATAAACAGCCTTTTCAGACTTAATCTCCACAGGTTGGTTTTAGCAACATTGCTGCATGGGCCCTAAAGATGATACTGAATCTCCATTGGTCCATCTGTCCAGCACTTCCAGAATATCTCAACATCTTGTGAATGGTTTGTCATTACATTTCATGATCCCCAGAGGACGAATCTGACCTATGGACGCCCGACTTTAAACTCTAGCGCCATCAGCAGGTTGACATTGCTGTCTTCTAGTGAAAAACAGTTGTCACGGTAAATAAGTCCACTGGAGATGTGTGGAAAGAATATATGAAGGCTTTCTGAGGCCGAAATAAAAACTAATCTTTAGGATTTTGATGAGCTGATTAAAAAAAATCTGGTTTACCAGCTGTTTTGCTTTCACCCAAAATGATCAGACATAAACAAATATATAAATTCCTCCTTAAAACCTGGAAAGTTCAGACTATTGCGATATCACTGTGAGGGGGAAAACGACTGAGAGGGATAAAACAGAGGAACATTTATGAACTTAATAAAAGCGAGCATAATAAAAACTGAAGTTGGGACTCTTTATGTTACTCTGGTAAAATTCAGAAAATTCCAGGCTATGGGTGAAAGTTTTTGTTTTGTTAAAACATCCTGTCAACATATGAAAGGGGAAATGAATCAAACAATCATTTGCATCTATTTTATTTGAGACCGAGAGCTGACATTAAATCCTCTGCGTCTAACTCTGACCTCAATGGAAACACATGGTGGTCTAAGATGCATACCATGGAACCACAGAGTCACTTTTGTTCTGGTGGGTGAGTTTTTCCGAATGTACTTCCCCTCTGCCTCCACTGTCTGATCAAATAATGGCAGGAAGCTGTTACATTGAAACCAAGACCTTATTGCATTCATCTAACAAGCCATTGGAAGAAAGAGAAGACCCAACTGACCCCAGGAAATACTCAACTCTGCTGCGGAGCGACCACAAAGGTTTGAGGCCAAGATGCTCTCAATCGTAAATCAAGTTTCCTTCAAGAAATTTGAATGTATCTTGTTGTTGAGACATTTTTCACCATCCTCACACATTACTGTAATTGCCACTATATATTATTTATATTGTATATTACATATTATATCTGTAGAGGAGAATAGTGCCTGTCTAATTCCAAGGATACTCCCTTCTCTCTCTAAGCAGTACCCAAGGTCAGGTTATAGATAAAGGCCCAACCAACAGCACATTGTAGTGTCTACGCTTAGCTACTTTCAAATCTAACTCAGATGCTCCAGACAGAGAGGCACCAACTTCAACTCTCACCAACTTCAACTCTTTAACGCAGGGGTTTTCAACTGGTTTTGTCCCAGGGACCACCATTCTGACTAGAAAGTAATCCGCGGCCCACTGATGTGCCAACGCGCGCGTGCCTACGTGTGTTTGTGCGTGCATGTGGATAGAAGGAAACTTTAACATTTGGTTTTCCATGTTGTTTTATTTAAAAACCTCAAACAACTCTACAAAAATGTGTAAAAAACAGTTCATTTTCAGTCTTTGGGGGGGACAATTGCTCATGTTACTCTGTTAGCGATTGTAAAATGTTCCACCTTCTGGTTTCCTTGATGCATCAAGTCTACATTAAACTCTTCTGGATAAGACATCGGCTGCTGCCTGAGTTCCTTCACCAGCTTCCAGAAAACGTCCATAACACTTGTCAAGCGTGTGTCCCACAGACGATGGGCTAACTGGATGCTGGCTTTGGCTGCAGTACATAATTAACACACAGACATGAGAGTGATGTCAGTCTTCTCGTCTGAGTTTAGGCTGAAGCATTAAAACCCCTGAGTGTCTTCAATTCAGAGAGGATGTATTATATTATGTTATGTCAGTTAGTTCAAAAATGACAGAAGTGATTTCCATGAAATTCTGTGGAGGGCTGGGACAGGGAGCGGATCTGCATAAACAGGCTGTTTCTTCAACATAGTGAGACAGGGTGGTAGCCTTGGTGGAGGTTAATTTATTTGTGTTTGTCAACAACTTTTCAAAAGTAAAAGCAAAAATTTCCTACTTGCCACTGTCATTAATTTGCATGTTTCAGATGTTATTGATGTGCATTTGAGGGCTGAAATAGCCTTCTGTCCGAACTGGGACAGAGCCTAAAACATTTGCTTATCTGCTGTTGACCTTTCCACTGCCCTATTTGCATCCTCAGACCTAAAACCAAACATGTAATGATGCAGGTTCATACATCAGCGAAGCAAAGGCACAAAGCAGTGGCTGCAGTTGGTGTGTATCTCTGCGTCATACCCAGCTTCCTCTTTTTCTGTGGTTAGTAAAGAACAACGTGTGACGACACCCGCCAAACTCCCATCACGCGTCAGATTGACATATATAACTCAACGCTGGGCGGGTTCCTCATACACAGTTGTTAGGAGCGACTCAGCGAACAGTCCCACGTGTACAAAGCGCTGATGCCATGCCAAGTGTAGTCACATCACCACCACGGGAGCTGCAGCACCTCAACATGGACATGGAGGATAAGAAGAGGAGGCTAATTAGGTAAATATTTTATTTAAGCTAATGCATGATGGATCCTACACTGTTTCGTGCCGATGAACACGTCAATAAAATAAGTGTTTGTTTATTCAGAGGAAGAAACTGCCGACTGCGCTGTAGATGGCTTCAAGCTGCCAGCACCGAGGGGTAAGTGAAAACTTCTCTAACCTGGAAGCTAAACTTCCAAACTGTTGACGAACTTAGAACACGTCTGAGTGACACTTTACCTTTACTTTACAGGTTTTGTTTCGAGGAAATGTCCCAGTGGTCTCATTCACTTGAGACACTTCTGTCATCCAAATGTAAGTTACCCAGTCCAAAATGTAGGTTGTCCATTGTTAGTATCCTTTCTCTACACTGGCTAACTTCTGCTCATCTTTCCTACCTGTTAAGATGGCACGAATATATTCCAGGCCTTCTTGAAGTCCGAGTTCAGCGATGAGAACATCGAGTTTTGGCAGGTGTGTGAGGACTACAAGAAGATCAAGTCGTCCTTCAGGATGTCGTCGAGGGCCAAAAAGATCTTCAAACGCTACATCCAAGCCGAGGCTCCGAGAGAGGTAGGCGTTTTACAATACTGTATTTACCAACACTGCTAATGCTTTAGTGTTTATCGGTCCTTATCCTGTTTCATCATGCTTCCAGATTAACATTGATCACAAGACAAGGGAGCTGATCAGGTGGAACATTAAGGCGCCCACCACAGTGTGCTTCGATGACGCACAGAGGATTGTGCATGGGCTAATGGAAAGGGACTCTTATCCACGTTTCCTCAAGTCTGACATTTACCAAGCTCTAATGGACTCCACGCCGGAAACAGGGAAGATGTAAAGAACAGAGACACTGGGGACATTGTATTCTTCAAAGCTGTGACAGTGAGCTTGAGTCAAACTCTGGACAACCTAAGAAAAGCTTTGGTGTGTGGTTGCTTGTCTTGGGATGACCACGGCCAAAAGCGTTGAAAACATTCAAAATGCTCAGCACATTCATGCCTCCCTTTTCAACCGGAGAGAGGCCATGTTTTGCGGTCGCACCTGTTGTGATCGTGCCTGTAAATAAAAGCGAAAGACTTCCCAGAGATGCAGTGATGTTACAGTAACAGTGAGAGGGACTTTCTGTGAGAGATGCCAGGAAGTGGATGTGTTACACATCTGCCACCCAAGACTGTAGAGCTGGTATCTACATTAGCACAACGTCTCATCTCAAGTTTGTTGTTATGACAAAATCATATTCTGCCGGCTGTGCTGTCACGCTATAATATGTTATGTATTGTTAAAACAAACATAATCTGTTATAAGCTACTCTCCACAGTGTTATGAAAGAGTCATGATTGTGAATATTAAGATTGTTTTGCGCATATTTAATAAAAAAATAATTATTTGAATTGAAATCTGTGTTAAGAACATTATTTGAATTGTAGAGTCTCCCATTGACTAAAATATGTTCTTATCAGACCACAAACCAGGTCCAGTTTCTGAAAATTTTGACTCACGTCTCCTTAAAAATCACAGGAACTTAATCACCAACCCTCCAGTTCATTCATAAATGTATAATCCCCCCCCCCCCCACCCCCACCCCCTACCGATTCAAACCTTCTTGTGGTTCCAATATGTTTCATAACATCATAAAGTGTTTATGAGTAGTATGTCACTGTACAAGGATAACTTGATACTTATACTGACTACTAATACTTATAATTAGTCATTAACACAATAGAGAAAAGAACCATTGTTAGTTTTTCAATCTCAAATTATCAAAGAGGAACAATATATTAGTAGCACTCTCAAGACTGAACAGGCCCAAGCTAGCTGCATCCCCCATTTCTTTGTGCTAAGCTCAGTAGCTTTTACATGTCATATTTAGTCTTTTTACAGGACAGTAGTGCCAATCTTCTCATCTAACTCTAAAATGTACAATTTCCCTTTCTTACCCTTCAATCTTGTGTGTGACAAAGCCTAAAATGTTCTGAGTCTCATTCTTTCTGCTCCTAATTGGACCTTCAGGAAAAATGTTGTGGCCATTAAGAGTTATCCAAAGTTATGGTAACTTTGAGAACCACTAGAGCATTAAATTATGGTCTGTTTAGATGCAATGTACTTGTATGCTATGAGGCTCAATGTGGTTTTCAATGTGTAAAACTGCACTTGTAATGACACATGGTGATGTTTGTGTATTTTACTGAAACTCCTTCAGATGGGGCTACATGAATAAGAAACTCTCCCACAACCTCCCACCTACACAGCTGTTTTTGACGTCAGCCTTTCATGCTTATGAATATGTTTCTAAATCATCCTGCCATTCGAGGCTTAGTTTTATCATTCAGCCTAACTTATCAGTCCTGCCGATCTCACCTAAACAAAAAGTCCAGAGAAGATACGTAGAAGTTTGACACGACATTAGTAAAATCCCCAAAAGGAAGTGTGTGTGTGGGAAACCATCACATGTTAGTCTGCTAAGGGTTACAGAAATTAGTGTAAAGACCCAAATGCTCCACCACATCTTCTTTCAATTTCATTTGTGCATGTTTGTGCAAGCACACACACCGGAGGATACAGAAATAGAGTAAAAATGCCTCCCAACCTCTGTTCGTGCTTTCAGACTGTAAAATATGCAAATTAACTGTGGCACCAGAGAGAGATCCACTCTACCTATTTTTTTTTATTATTCTTCTTCAGATGCAGTTGATGTGTTAAACTGACATGGATGGATCACTGCCTGACAAGTCCTCATTTCCTTATTTGCCCTGTTCTGTTCCTTAGTAACAAGATGGTCCTGTGATATGCCAGTCATATGACCATGAGAAGCTATTTAAAAAAACAGGATATCTGAGGTCACAATATGAGAGGATGTTCATGCTATCATCATCAGTCAATCCTCAATCAAATTGTAATTGCATAGCCTATATTCACCAATTACAATTTGTCTGATTACACTTAAAATATATTTATGACATCTAAACATCTCTGACATTAAACTTTGAGGATATCTAGTCTCTATGACTCAACCATTGAGAGTGAAATTTAGTTTTGACAGCTGCCATGTGTGTTATGGGACACAGGTCAGGGAGGGGTCAGGAGGCAGGAGGCAGGAGGCAGGAGGCAGGAGGCAGGAGGCAGGAGGCAGGAGGCAGGAGGCAGGAGGCAGGAGGCAGGCGGTTTCTCTGTGATGTTGTTTGACCAGTTCAACAGAGGAAGCTTTGTTTCAGGCCTGTGTCAGACCCAGGAGAAGTGTTTTTTACGAAGGAAATCTTCCATCAGATAAAAGTCTATTTTAATCAAACAACAATTCATCTTAAACCATTTAAAGACATCAGGTCTGTTTTTATTACAACATTTATTTAGAGGAACAAATAAAAGGGGGAAATGACATCCCAGAGAGTTGGACATAGAACATTTGTATAAACACTGGGCAATGCAAACACCTCTGTAAAGTATATTTTAGTCTGGTGAACCAATACTGACCTAGAGCCACGCTGTCAACATGGCTGGAAATATTATATTGTCATATTTTTATTTGATCTTTAAAGTGAAAGCAGGACATACTGCATGCAGTCAATTCCATTGTGTTAAGCTTGTCAACTGTTTGTGAACAGGTTTTGCAAAACACTAAAAATGTTCCACGCTTGCTTAATGGGTGGATTCTGACAGTTGACGGTCTTGAGTCATGAACTTCAGCGTAAGTTCAATCAGGAAGACTTTCTGCCATTCAATCAATCTCAACTCTCTCACTCTATGCTAATTCATCAGCTGATTGTGAGCGTTTCCAAAGGGCCAATCAGATTCTGCCACAGTCTCTTCCAGCCAATGTTGCAGCTGCTGTCAAACTTGAAATCCCTTCTCATCTCCTCCGCATTCAGCCGTCATTCAGTGACGCGTGTTACCCGCCTCAACCCTAATCTCCTCCAGTCTTCAGTAGAATCATCATCACCTTATCTGGATCCTCAACCACAACCAGTGTCTAAATGCTGGGGAGGATATCTGTCCTACATCCCCCCCCCCCCCCCCTCCCTGTAAATTTGTATAAATAAAATACAGCATTTTGGCAAATCCATATTTTAATTTGTTTTAAGAATGATGCTTTTAGATTTGATACTTGATTGAATTACCTGACTGATTTAAACATATATGTGGCGGTGCAGTTCGGTGGTTTAAAATATTTCTTTATTTTTATTTTTATTTAACACATAATGACACATTCAAGAATAATGATTTAACATCCAAAAAGGACTTCTAATAATCCTGAGACAAAATCTCAGGATTTATTGATATATGATGATCAGCTAATGTGAGACTAATTTTAAAATGGTCTGAAAAAGTATCAAATAGTTAATAATTCATACTGATGAGGAAAAACTAGATTAAAAAAAACTGTTTGTCTTTGTTATTCATGCACTTGAATTTTCAATCCTGCAATCAGTCCTCTCAATTTTTTAATCTCCATCCATTTAGGCTTCATTTGGTTTAAGGCAGCTTTTGATGATCTGCTTTAGTGTCTGTTAAAATGTCTTATCAGGTACTTGTCAGATTGGTGAGAAAGTAATTGGAGGTGTTTTATTTCATATTTATGAGGTATTAGTTCATGTGTCCCCAAAGATAATTACCTTGAAGTTGAATATCCATAATTTGCCTTCTCTCTCTCCCCTGTCAATTACAGATGGAAACTTTAAACCACAGACCTGCAGAGATACCAGTGTAAATGCATGTTGACTTTCTAAGGCTCATCTTTCCACACACCTTTTCAAATACACGACCACACTTATTTCAATTGTATTAACAAATTATAATATCAATTCTCTAAAGAGTCATTTAACTTTTTCTTCCACTTTAAAATGCTGTTCATTTCATGTGATCTAACACTTTGCAATCCGCATCATTTTAAAGAAAGCAACAAAAAAAAAGAGGCAAATATAAAGACCCACCAATGACGGTGGAGAGGAGGTAGTCCAGACTGTGAAAGAAAGATGGAGTAACAGCAAAGAAAAAGCAAAGCTGCTCATAGAAACTCATGACCACTTGACCTGTGACTAAGAATAGCGCAGACTTTAATGTGAGCTAAGTGACGTAGGGAGTGGATGACTTTCAACAGCCTATGTAATGCTTTTAACTGTGGAGAATCTGATGGGGGCTGGTTGTGACACACAGCAATGTTTTGTTCTATAATTAAACGTTCAGGAAGGTTTGAGGCACTATGAGTATTCATGTGGCTCCTTGTAATTGCAGTATTTAACAATCAGTCTGCATGTCAGCAGAGGTTAGAGAGAGCAAGACACCAGAGGCGGATCACAGATTCCATCTCCATTGGTGTGGAGAGATGTTCAGGATGTTCAGGATGTTTCAGCCAGAGTTCAAAACTGACTGAAATCTAAGGATCATTCCTCTGTGGATTCAGTGGCATCATGCTCAGTGAGACATCAATTTATGATTTGCACAGGAGAGAGGGTAACTCAAATCTAACCATGACTGAGCTCTCTAGGACTTCTCTGGACCCCCAGGATACGAAGAGAATGTAAGTACAGAGTGGTTGACAACCAATGCTGTTTGTATTAATTCTCAAATTAGTATTGAACATTTGAATTCTCATAGTTTTCTTCTTTAGACATAACGCATGGAAGTCAAAAGTGCAGAAATATTTCCTCTGGAGTCCATTATCATGGAGGAAAATCAACAGGTGGGTTTAAATTTGATTAAACTGCATATTCATATTGTATTGTTCCATATTTATTGTGAATAAATCCCAAAACGTAACTATTCTTCCACCTACAGACAGGAAACATATGAAGTAAGCCATGTGGAAGAATCCCTTGAGACACTTCTTTCACAGAAATGTAATGTTCATCTGCTTTCAAGCAACACAACAGTCTGGATGGTTGGTTTTATTTATAATGACGTTAGGCTTTTTCTTGTGTTACAGTTGGACGAACAGCATTCCGGGACTTTCTGAAGTCCGAGTTCTGCGAGGAAAACCTGGACTTCTGGCTCGCGTGTCAAGAGTTCAAAACCTGTGACAGTCCAGACGAGCTGACGAGGAGAGCAGCCGGGATTTATGAAGAGTTCATCAGCGATGAGTCCCCCAGACAGGTGAACATAAGAACATGTGTGCGGCGATGTGTGCTCAAACCGAATTCACAAGCTTGGCATAAGGAAAATGCTCCTTCTTTTTGCACATGAATGTTCAATGCATTTTAATGTGTGAGAGCAAGAACAAGGATGTGTTGTAAGAAAAATACAGCCCAGTCTGATGCATTTACTGTACATTAACCACAGCAACCAGTTACTCTGCGGATGTGGTAATGATGCAGGTGGCTGAACATACTGTGCAATATGTACCACACATTAAATTAAACCAAACCAGTCCATATATAGAGAGAGCCTTTCGTAAGTTGCTTAACAATATGGTTAAAATACAATAAAGCAACACAATGAGCGATAAAATTATAGGTGATATAAATCAAATAAAAATGATGCAGGTAGCAGGAATGTTAACTAGAAAAAGGTAGGTCTTAAGATTTCTTTAGTGTCTGAATTGTTAGTCCAGTCATTTTACATGTGTGTTCTTTTATATCTTTACAGGTAAACATAGACTTCTACACACGAGAGATCATCAGCCAGAATCTCCAGCAACCAAGTACATTGTGTTTTGTCAAGGCACAGAAGAAGATCTATGGCCTGATGGAGAATGGCTCCTTCCCCCGCTTCATCCTGTCGGAGTCTGATACAGATACAAACAGAGAGGCCAGACACAGAGCAGACACTTCCTCTTCCCTAAAAATGTGTTTATAACAACATAATGTATGAAAGGACTGAAAACTCGGGGCTGTGAAATGAACGTGACTGCAGGACTGTGGTTTATTTTGTGAGTTTGCAATATTTATAGAAGTAATAGAAGATTTGACACGTATGCATCAGTAGGTGCTGCAGGGCTTTGGACTATATTTTGTTTTAAATTCATGAAAGTTGCTCAACTCTCTGAACAAGTCAGCTGACCGGATGACAGCGTCCTCGTGTGTCATAAAAAATGCATGATGTAATATTACGGGCTGTGTGCTACTGCCCCCCAGTGGTTACGTCCAAACACAGTAAGGCTGGATGAAAGGAGCCTTTGTCTCAATTGTCAACAGCTGTGTATTGTATTTAGCATTTTCACAAAATCCCAGAAATGAATATATATATATATTTTCTATTTCAAATTGGGATTCACATATATGTTACAGCCAAAAGCATTCAATTTCAGTCCATTTGAAATTACATTTCTAAATCATCTCCAGTAAATCTGTTCCTTTCTCCTGCAATATTCTCTTCACAAAAAAACATTTGTGTGGATGGATTCGTTCTGTGTTCGGTTAAAAAGAAATGTCTTGTTGTAAAGAGAATAATAAGACGGCCAGAGGCATTTTGGGATTTGATTATAGAAAATAGAGGTTGAAAACAAAGAGGCAAGTATCAGGAATCAGAATCTGTATGAATGAATACAGATAATGTGTCCACACATGCTACACAGAGGACTGGACATTTTAAGAAGGAACAAAAATATAGCTGTGATAAATAATGAATCATTTTTATTTCACTCTTAATTAATTAAGAGTGAAATAATGAAAATCTTTTTGCAGACATTGTGGTGAAATTAGATCAAATATGGCTTTTAACGTCCAGTTAGATGAAGCTTGTTCTTTTACAGATGATTGTTACATACTCGACTATTACTGACAATAACTACTCAATTTATTAGTCATTGCTGATCCCTTCATTTTTTAGCACACATTTTCCTTATGTTACAAACTTTTTCTTCTAATCAATGCTGTGAATACCGTTATTTTTTTTTGATGTTCTCACCTGGCATCTATTGCACCTCTGTCCGTCCTGGGAGAGAGATCCCTCCCACGTGACTCTGAGGTTTCTTTTTTTCACCCTGTCAATAGGTTTTGGTCGTTTCTCCCTACTCTTGTTGAGGCTTAAGGGCAGAGGATGTTGCACCTTGTTGAGCCCCTATGAGACAAATGGTTGATTTGTGAATATGGGCTGTTCAAATCAAATGTAGTTGATTGATTGTTGATCTTTTCGTCAGTTTTTTTGAATGCTTATAATACACCACAGCACAATTCCTTGTATGTGTAAACCTGCTAGGGCAATAAAAATCGGACACATAACTTGTCAATTAGTGCTCAGTGAGACTTCTGCGGTGCAGAGGATGCTGAGGTAGTACCACGGTCTATGGGTAGTACTCTGTATCCCAGCATTCTTTGCAGCATCGCTCCGGCTTGAATCCTCTGTGTGGCTAACGGGAGCATGCAGCTGCAGCTAACACACACCATGCGCACCCTGGGTCATTGCCCACTGCACAACCTGCTCGGCAACAATTTAACATGCACACAACACCATCGGGCTAATGTTGACAAACTTCGAGCTGACCAGACCGGCCTGACTAAGTTAGCCACCCGAGCTGGTGATGGTTAGCCAGCTTGAGCCCTACAGGCTGGTTAGCAGCTGAGGTGTCCAACTGTATCTAACCTTAGCGTTTTGAATGGTCAGGTTTATGGTGTGCAAACAGCTCGGTGGGGCTGGTGGCTGTCTTCTGTGTATCACCATGTCCGGTAATAGGCTTTAAACTATTTCCGTCGGTGCTCAGAGGCGGTGAGTAGCGCGTGGAGTCAGCTTTGTTTGGTTATCAGCTGTTCACTGGAACTCAAACTAATGTCTGCATGTCAACGTTCTATCTCCTGCTGCTGACTCCTTGCTTAGAGCAGCAACATGGATCAGGTTTATAATGTGAACTGTGGTTGAGAGTCCACTGATTATTTTTCAACCCGATTTACTAGTATCTTATGTGTGATGAAGTAGCAAAGTGTCCATTTACCAGCTGTCAATCATTATTGGCCAGTGAGTGTATGTTCTCTGTATGTGAGAACGCAAATGTCTGAAATAGAAACTCCAGACTGTCTCTGGAGTTTCTCCTGCCAACACCCATTGGAAAATATCTGGATAATGTCCAAGTGGAAGCAAATGAGAATTTAGTGGGAGATTCTCCAGAGGACTCGCCTCCAGCGAGTGGGCGTTTTGATGATGTTTGTAAAACGAACACAAAACGGAACATGTCAAAAAGAATAGAAGTATCTCAGGATGAAAAAGTGATGCCTTGCACGTAGGACAAACATCGGTCGACGCCGGTGGTGATTTGCTGTAAACAAAAACACATAATCTCTGCAGCGAAGATTTCTATGTTGTTGTGGACGTGGTCTGTCCAGAGAATCTCCTGCTGCGTTTTTCATGTGTGACAGGGAAACTCCAGGGAGGAGCACTGGGACAAATTGTGTGGAATCTCTGGAGTTCATGTCTGAAAGCAGCTTTTCTTATTTCAGGCCTTGTCCAGTTTCACTATGGAGCCATCGGGAAGTACTACGCCAGATTCATCGAGCAACCACGCCCTGAACTCAACAGGTGGCGGTGGCTGTCATGGGAGATCAGTGATAAGGTCAAACTGTGCCGGTTCCTCTGCTATGCCTCGGAAGGAGACGTATACACGGCCCGGGAGGAGGGTCGTGTCAGCATGGAGAACACTGAAACGCTCCTCTCTCTGCTGGAGCAGGGCCGGGGCGCTGAGGTGGTGGAGGAGATCAAGAGGTGCGCTCAGGACGGCAGAGCTGTCAGACTCGACGCCTCCTTCTTTGCCTTGGCCCTGTGCTCCCAGTATGCCGAGCTGACAACGAGGCAGGCAGCGTTTAAAGCTGTGAAGGAAGTCTGTCGGAACCCTGCCCACCTGTTTTCTTTCATTCAGTAGAAGAAGGAACTGAAAGAGGGCATGAAGTGTGGGATTTGGGGACGCGCCCTGAGGAAGGCGGTGTCCGACTGGTATAACGAGCAGGATGCCATGAGTCTGGCTGCGGCTGTGACCAAATGTAAACAGAGAGAGGGATGGACGCACCAGGATCTGCTTCGGCTCTCTCACACCAAACCAGCTAATGAAGGTGAGTTTACACAGGCCCACGTTGCTCTTCATGTTGACAGGGGGATGGCTAGATCGTCTTTCACCTCCCAGAGTTACATCCCTGCTTTGCATCGAATAACTCGTGAAGGTCCTCGCTCATTTTGGGCAAAGATAGATGAATTTAAAAAAATGTTGGGATGGAAATACTTTCTTGAAGTGAGTGTTTGAGAGGCCCCTCTTCAAATTTATTGTTTCAGTTGCTTAATCTTTGTGGCCCCTACAATAGCAACATAAGCAGAAAACTGCAAGCTAGAAAACCAGTTAGTTAAATATCAGTTGTAGGTATGTGTGAACTTTAATCGAGGTCTGAGAGTCATTATTTGACTGAAAGTTTATATAATTTAATAATTAATAATCACACCATTTGTATTTCCAGCAATTACTTTGATCTGCAAATAGGTAACGAAAGGATGGAAAGAGGTCCGGGCTGCGTACGCACACAAAGAGAACCCAGAGGAGGTCGTCAAAGTGCTTTCATATCTTGAAGTGGTGGAGAAGGTCAAGCACAGTTGTGATGAAACCGAGGTCATCAATTTGATAGAGGAACACAAACTGGAGAGGGAGCAGCTCCTGACAGACCACCTGAAGTCCAAACAGGTGAGTGTGTAGGCATGCGTGCGTGTGTGTGTTTGTATTGGTGTGTGTACAACCGAACAGTGTGAGGTTTGGACTCTATTTTAAACATTTCCCTGCAGACATTTTAAAGATGTTATGAATATTGGGAGGGGCACGTGAGCTGTCCAAATCAATTTTAGATATAAGAATGGTGTATATATCATCTGTAATGAATCTTCTCTAAAAAAATATGTGGTTATATTTTGATTAGGTATGGAGGGCTCTGTTGAAGGAAATGCCTCTCCAGTCGGTGCTAAGGATCTTGGGTAAGATGACATCAAACAAAATTCTTGAGCCAGGAGGCTCAGAAACACAAGCTGTGTGTGACAGAATCCAGGATGAAGCGTCACTAAAAAAGGTAGGAATGCTAGATATTTTTACTTCATTTATCGCTCTATTAAAAAAAAATACAGGAGACAGTGCTTCAGTTTTGGATTTCCATCTTGAAATGGCCAGGCAAAGATCCATCCTTTCAGTGTACTCTTGGCTTCAGAGAACTACAAAAGAGGCCAAGGCTACCAGGGTAAAACTAAATGGACACCAGACGGCAGCATCCTCAAAGCTATGGACGCTGCCTTTTACACAAGTTTTGTGGTAGGTTCTTTCATTCTCACAGCTTCTCGTGAATATCGGATGTAAATAACACGAGTAATACCTTGCAGTGTTTCCATTCTGCCCCCAGAATGTGGAGCCTGTGGGGAAACGCTTCGTAGTGGCTGTAGATGTGAGCACGTCACTGAGCAGCATTGTCCCCGGAACGTCGATCAGCACTGCTGTAGCTGCTGCTGCAATAACCATGGTAAGAAAGTGCCGAAGCGAGATAGCTATAGTTGCTGCAGTTTGAACAGCGTCTGTTAGCAGGGCTCAGACAGCCCCATCTATGTAGGAACCCCGGGTAGAGGAATCGGTCTGTTGACACACACTGCGGATTCCTGACAAAATTCCCTGGCAGCATGGATATTGTTGAGGTCAGAGTTTAGAGAATTGTGAGACGAAAAAAATGTATCTGTGCGGATGTGAGACGGATTTCATGATCTTTTCTTGCAATTGTGTCTGTGCAGATTTTTGCAAGGACAGAGGTGGATACACAAGTGCTGGCCTACTCTGAAGGAGCTGTGGTTCCATGCACTGTGTCTGCTGACATGACTCTGGCACAAGCAACAGTTGAACTGGTGAAGGTGAGACGTGTCACAGCATCAGAGAGTTAGAAATTACTGAAGGAATTAGTTCTGAACCATTATAATTTACAAATCCTTATTAAATGATCGGCCCAGGTGAGGCAGGTTAGGGGTCGTGTTCACATTGACTTCGCTGAAGACATTTTACTCCTTGAGCTCTGACCTTTCGACCGAACGCTCCAGATCCCAGGTGGAAGCACAGACTGCACTCTTCCTGTCACGTGGGCCACAGAGAACGGAAAATCAGTCGATGTATTTGTTATTCTGACCAACAACCCATTGTGGACGTTTGCCGCCAGCCCAGTGGAGTCTCTACAAAAACACAGAGAAGTACGTTAAATAATTTACTTCTTTTTAATCGACCTACATGCTCTTGTTTTAGAAAATAACGGCCAGGAAAAAAATCATCTGCAATTTCTACAGACTTAATCAGACAAATGGGATGAGGTTCTATTTCACATTTATGTTAAAGCTTATCCCTGACTTTTAATTTCTTCCATGGCATTCGCAATTGACCAGTATACACTTATTCGTGTAATGTTAGATGGATGTTTGTTTTGAATATGGCTGGGTAATAGAACACGGTTTAGTTGTTTTAATTAAACACATGCACATCCATACATTTTCAAGTGAATGTGAACTTGCATACTCAAGCGTTTTCCTCAAAACAATACCCAACAATTTTTGGTATGTGCATTTTTTCAACAGAAATCAGGAACTAAGTCCAAGTTGGTGATGTGCGGGCTGACTTCTATTGGACACGCCCTCTCAAACACGGATGACGGGGGTTTCCTAAGCGTCTGTGGCTTTGACCTTGGAGCTTTGAGCGTCATTCGCAACCTTGCCCAGGATCTTATCTGATAAATATTGAGACTTTGTTTAGGAATCGTGGTCAGAGTTTAAAGAGAAAGCACAGAGTGGACCAGTGTGGCTTACTCAGCATGTACAGTGCCCTAAAGCAGCACTAATACAAAAGGTGCTGATATTTGCAATTCCAATTCTTCTTTTCTATTATGTTGTTTACAAATTAACTGACAAAGTGTCCAGCGGGCTGGAAAACACTCTGGAAATGTTATTTGAATTAATTTTTCCAGAAATTAAAAAAAGAGAAGGACGGGAATAAGACATGATGTGTCATTGCACAATCATGCTGAGGTAAGTTGCCAACAGTACTCTGTGTGACAGGCTGTGCCTGTGGTGGTTCTTAGTGAGACACTAACCCATTCAATAAAAAACTTCACCAATTTATACCAAGAAGTTTGTAGATTAAACAAGAGGGAAGGGCTAAGAGTCAGGATGGTGGTGAAAGTGGTGAAAGCGTAGGTTTATTTGAAGGTGTTTTACTATAGTTTCCTGATTTGTGTCGATGGTATGATTCTAACAGAATTGATGTGATCGTAGAGGAGTGTTAATTTTGAAAACCTGTGCATGATGCACATTATAAAATATTAAAAGATATAAATGAATTAAAACAACAAAGCACAAAAAGTAAGCAGAATACTGGAATTCTTGTTGGAAATTATGTTCAAAAATGTCATATTTTTGATCAGAAGATTTTTAGCAGTAACATTTTAATCAAATAAAAACGTGTAGAATCCCGTTTTTGCAAACCCATGCATTTAGTTCAGTTAAATTGTATGTACTTTTTTTAATATTTGGTTTCAAAACTTAGTTTTATGTTCTGCTCTTGTTGAATCGTTTTATACAAATAATACCCTTGAGGGATTATTGTGGTTATTGTTTTCCCTTGTGAATCAAAGATGCCAATGTTTGGGACCGTAACTCGAAATACTGTAAGTTGGATGAATGGTATTGTATTCGTAGTGCTATGCACCACAGTTGGGATTTTCTTGTATTATTATTATTTATAGCTAATTAACAATTGTTTACTGAGACTGAATTTACTATCACAGTATTGATATTGAGTGATGTATGAATTTTCATTATGCAAACATTTTATGAATTGAATGTAACAGTAGAGATTTAAAGTACCAGGCTTTATATTTCTCCACACACACAATGTACACACTACTTACCAGGCTGTAGCGTTAGGGGCCAAGTCATTGTGGTGAAATCCAACCAAATGTCTGCTGCGGTGCTTGTTGTTATAGTCAGCAGTAATTGCTGTAGATACTGACAGCATTCACTATGTCACTTATTTACTTTCGTGTCAGTTGCACTTTATGAAGAACAAACTCCTGACCATGTAACTGTTAAGGATTTTCCTCCACACATGCTGATAACTGTCATTTTCAATGTTAAGACAATGTCCACTGTATTTTTGACCAAAGGTCAAAATCCTATTAAGCTGAAATATGTGTGTGTGTTATCATTATTAAACAACATTTGTAGCTGACTGTCTGGCACAAGAGAGATGATAAGAAGTTTGGAAGTTTACAAGTGTTTCACCACCGTTGTTGGTTCTGTCCATTCTGGTCAAATATAAGTATTTGACTGTAGTAACATTGCAAACTCCTAATAAACACTTTGCTGCTCATCAAAATGATGTTTCGTTGCTTTTAATGTTACAAACAACTGCCTAATAACTTTATTCTTGGTTTCTCCCTCCCTCTGACCAAAGTATCCATGCAGGGGGCATGTCCTTGAGCAAGGCACCGGGGCTGTCACAGTTCTATGTTTACCATGTGGGCAAATACTAGTAAAATAACCAGTAATAATTATAATGATATTGGCGTTGGAAATTAATCAAACACATTGGAATCACCATGGGGGAATCATCATTTAAACAAAATAAAGTAGAATTCAGATCAGGCAATCTGCGAGGCCACACGCTATTAATAACTGGGGGCCTCGCACACACACTACAACAAGAGAAGTGAAGATGGCGGATGTGTTGAGTGTTCTTCGTCAGTACAACTTCCAGAAAAAGGAAATCGTCGCTAAAGGAGATGAAGTTATATTCGGGGAGTTCTCCTGGCCGAAAAATGTCAAGACCAACTACATAATCTGGGGGTAAGTCAGCGCTAGAGATACATGTGAAGGGCTGGAGGCCGGCGGCTGCAGCTCATCGGTGCCTTGTGCTGCTGGTAACCGCGAACACTCGCTAGCCACCAGATGCTAACCCTGCTCCACCACTCGCTGCTGTACTGGGAACTTAAAGCACTCTGTAGTTGCTCTGAAGTTATATTTCAACAGTGCGGCAGTGACTCCCGAGTCTCTGTGTCTGCACTCATTCGTGTCAGTTCATCTTTTCTCAACTTAAAATACGTTTGAGAGACGTCCAGCTCAACTTGCATTAGTGATGTGTTGCTATCTAGTAGGGGACGTTCGCTGATGTTGAGCTGTCTGTGCGTGAAGGCAGGGGTCCACTGGCTCAAGGGTAAAGGAAGAATTGTGTATTATTTTAAGCATCTGCATGCATGACTGTTAGTAGCCTTGTTGAAACGTTAGTACTGGGGTCAACAGATTAGCTAGCTCAATACCTCCAGATAGTTTCCTGCTTATTTGACAGTAGAACCTGTGTATGGATTTTGCATTGGCTCAAACTTGCAGCCGTCAGTGTTGATTTTAGTGGTTTGCAAGGTGGCCAATTAATGATGACGTCTGAGTGTTTTTTCTTCTTCCTTCTTATGTTGTTCTTTTCCTGTGTCTCTGTGTCCTCAGTACTGGTAAAGAGGGCCAGCCCAAAGAGTACTATACCTTGGACTCTATCTTGTTCTTGCTCAACAATGTCCATCTTCCGCATCCATCCTATGTTCGAAGAGCTGCAGTAAGTTTTCAGGACAATCTATCAAACTGAGCCAACTGTCATGAAGTAAATTCTATTGCAAAAACCCTGTGGCAGTCTCTCTTTTTGTGAGTCCCATATACAACATCTGTCGGACTCCCTTACAGCTGACCTGACTGTGTTGACGTGTTTGCTTTTAGACAGAGAACATTCCTGTTGTCAGAAGACCTGATCGAAAGGGCTTGCTGTCGTATCTCAATGGCGATAGTTGTAAGTAGCATTTATATCATATCTGGTGATTTGTATATTGTGTTTCGGCATATTGTCCTGATTTCCTGTAGGTTGAGACTCAGTAAAGGTTGCCACGTTTAAAGCCCTGTAAATAAGGCCCCACTTGCAGTTGGTCTAATAAGAATTTCTAACATGTGATCTTATTGTCTCCAATTACAGCCACATCAACGAGTATTGACAGAAGTGCACCTATAGAGATAGGTTTGCAACGGCCAACGCAGGGTAAGTTTACACCTTGTTTTTTTGTTTGCAGCTACATGCTTATTTTGATTAACCATTATTATTTGAAACAATGACAACTAAATGGTGGCTTTTGTTATGACCATTGCTGCTACGTTCAAATTTGTCATATTTTTACAGACTTTTTAATTTGTATTTGTGTTATTTCCGTGTGAATGGCTGCAGCAAAGCACACAGTGACATAATGCAATTACTTTGTTCCTCCGCCCAGTCAAAAGAGCAGCTGATGAAGTCTCTTCTGAAGCCAAAAAGCCAAGGATTGAGGTAAGTTGATAGGGATTTGATCTTCATACAAAAACAACTGTAATATTAAATGACATTAATAATCACATGTTGTTCAATACTATTTTGGATTGTATAACTGCCTCATGGTCGCACCGTATTGTTGATGACATTATGGCATGATGACAAGCGGCATATTTTACCTAATGCTTTCCAAATCATAATTTTTTTATGAATATTTTAATTATATGCAATTTTATCAACATGGTATTAATTGTTAATATAGATTTTGTGATAAATGAAGTACACTTCTTGTTGCAATAACAAAATCACCATCTTACATAATGGCAAAATAAACTGAAGGTAAATAAATAACCTTAAGGATCCTTGTTGTAGACAGATTTGTTTCATTTTACAATCCTTGGTCAATCACTGGCGTGTAAGATTAATTTGTCGGTTATTCTGTAGTTTACTCACCAAGGTTGTTCATGGCTTTGATTTTTAAGGATGAGGAGCGAGTGCGTCTGGACAAGGAGCGTCTTGCTGCCCGTCTGGAGGGCCACAAGGAAGGCATCGTGCAGACTGACCAGATCAGGTAACATTCAACATACTGCATTGTCAGTGGGGAGTGATACATATTAATGGCATGTTTATCACCTGCAGTTTCATGAGCCATTTAAATGAAAAGTATATTTCCTTCTCTTCATTTTCTTCTTCTCCTTCGCAAGATCTCTGTCTGAGGCCATGTCCGTGGAGAAAATCGCTGCCATCAAAGCCAAGATTATGGCCAAGAAACGTTCCACCATCAAAACAGATCTGGATGAGGACATAACCCTGAAGCAGAGAAGCTTTGTGGATGCAGAGGTGGATGTCACCAGAGATATTGTCAGCAGAGAGAGAGTCTGGAGGACCAGGACAACCATTCTCCAGAGCAGTGGAAAGGTCAGTCGGTTTAAAGCAAATGATATCCAATCACAGAGCACTTTCTCTGCAAACAGGTTTTTCTTTTCTCAAAGTAAATAAGTATATTTCCCTATATACAGAGTGTGTGTCAGATGAGAGTTTTCTTGTATCCTTGCCGGCAAAGTGGTTTAGTATGAGACCTTGACACTTCTACTGGCTGGGTCGATTTTAAATGAAGTTTGGGCTCTTTCATACGTGTTTGGTCCAGACCTTCAGACTTTTCAGTTTAGTCACAACCAAAATAACAGCTGTAGAAAGTGCCTTGAACCATGGATGGGACCAGTGAACCAAAATAAAGTTAGAGCAAAAGAGTATTTTTCAAACTGAATCATGGGTTTGGTTTATTTACAGTGTGAAAATACTTTTTGGGGATAGTTTAGACTTTCTGACCAATTGCAGGAAGTTCACCTGATTAAACAATTGAAAAGGAAACAGAGGACTAACTGTTCTCTCCAGAGATAGCTACCCAGGCTCGCAGTATTGTAATGTTTGAAATACATGGGCGTTAATTTGCTGCATTCAACCTGGTGTAGAGTATCTTGCCTGAAATTGGTCATGTTGGTCGTAAAACTATAATGATATTACAACAAATGAATTATCAATATGAAGGGGTTCATACATTGTTTCCATTTAAACAAGACAACTTCGACCTGCTCAATTGACCAAGTTCCAGTCAGAAATATGCCCGTCCACAAACCAAGCATGTATGCACGTAGACGCAGACCATGTACGGGATCACAACAGGACGTACATATGTCATACTGAATTAATTTGTCCGGTCACTAAATAGCAATGTGAAACCAGAACTAACCATAACAAATGTAGCAAGACATTAACCTTGGTTTAGGATTTCATGTTTGAATATGACCTTGCTGGGAAAGTCGGACGACCTTTGGAACTGTACTCGAGAACAGCCTTCGGAGTTTGAAAACAGCTGTCCCAGTTTACCAAACCTGCTGAGCTCCCAGGGACAAAATCCTTGTGTGTGTGGGGAAACATTGGACATTTCCAGATGGCCAAACCTCACCCTCAATATGTAGCAACAGGACAATAACTACCACTAGATGGCAGCAATGGCATGAGTTCTATCCAGTTTGAATTGGCTCAAAAGATGGATTTTTAATGAACCACTGAAGGACTCTCAGATGAAGTCAATCAACAATATAGCAAGATGGTCAGAATATTAATTCTAATAGAATATGAATTACTTACCATATTTAATTTCAATTCCAACCCGGCTACAATGAAAAATCTAAATTTAAATCAGGTTAAAATTCACTCTCTTTTTCACACTATGTTTCTTATTTGAGCTGCAGTTCAAATTCAAAAGGAAATAAATTCTTCCAGGACTTCAACTTTAGAAAACAGTAGGACTAATACCAGCAATCAAAACCAGTGTCAGTGTTCATATAGGTACCTGACTGTGATTTTAAGTAACACAGAGGTTTTCACCAGAGATGTGATTGACATCAAATGCTAATCCATAGATGGCCTGCATGTGTTGGAATAAAACAATATTTGTGTTATATGTCTAATTTCCCGTTTATAATTATCAGCTTAGTTTTTACTGATTAGAAACCACCTCATCTGTTTTGGAAATTGATCCGCACTGGTCTGGATTAGTGGCTGACTTTCTGTGCTTGCCCTGGAGGAACTCATGTAAACGTTCGGGCCCAGGATTGTCTAAAAGTCACCTTTATTCCTTTAAGAAAATTATGCAAACTTAAGCCAAGGAAGTTTTCGTTTTCCTCCCTGTCCCTTTTGATTGTTTGTGTTCTTCCCCCGGGAATTATTCAAGGATCTTGATGGAAAATATCTGATTTGTTTTGGGGACTGATAACTATGTGTGTGGGAAATTAGGTGCAGCTTGACAAAATGTAATGGGGCACTAGGGTTTTGTGAAGATGGGTGCTCTACTGAGTGCCATTCCAGTAATCGACAGGGTTCTGTTCAGTAAAGACCAACATGTGACTCACTTAGCTGCGCATGCCTTTGATTAAAAATAGAGTTACATAAAATATCATCAAGTTGTAAATAGGTTGAACAGCTCCTGTGATGGAACGTTTTGTGTGATTCTTCTGTTTTCATCAGCCTTCGGCCACAGATCCTAGAACACAAACACACAGGATGAATGAAACAATAATGCTTTGTAAATCTGTCTTGCATCTTTTCAGAATTTCTCCAAGAACATATTTGCCATTCTTCAGTCAGTGAAAGCCAGAGAAGAAGGCCGAGCACCAGAGCAGCGACCAGCACAGACCACAACTCAAGTGGTACAAATTGAATTTACTCTGCTTTATATATTTGTGTCTCACATTCCTGTTTCTTCAGATTTTCAAGGCAATTTGAAACATCAGTCAAAATACATGTGTGTATACTAAGAGCCTTAGACTCAGGCCATAAGGAATGATGTGTGATTTAAATTAAGCATGAAATCAAACGGCTGTAGAAACCCTTTTTTCAGCCCGTGAAAGCATCTGAAACCCTATAAAAAGCTGCTACTGAGGTTTTCACTAAAGAGAGTTTGACAGTTACTAATTAAATGTTTGTGTTTCATGCAATTTTCAGGACCCGTCCTTAAGGAACAAGCAGCCTGTCCCTGCTGCCTACAACAGATACGATCAGGAGCGATTCAAAGGAAAAGAGGGTGAGTTGTATTCTTGTTTCTCTAGTCTTGCTCTCTATGAAGGAGAAACTGTGTGGTAGTTAAGGAATAAAGAGTTGTTGCTATATTCAGATCCCAATTACACCTGGTATCAACTAACACGTTAATGCAGGCTATAATTTCACACGGTACATATTTTAGTAGCCTTCCTCGAGAAGTGAGAGAGCAGGTAAACAAAAAATGTAGCTAATGAATTAGTTTTGCTTCGTTTGCCCAAGGTACCGGAGCTTTTACAAAAAATTGATTTTGTTTTACAACACATTTGACAACAATGGTTATAAAACAAACTAAAAAGACGTAAAGGCTAGTGACTTTAGGTAATTACCTAGATACAGAACACATGTTAATACCAGATGTAAGTTTAGTCACCCATTTGAAAACAGGAAATGTAGACCCAGGTTGTCTAAAATACTTTTGGCACACTTTCAAGACGCACTAAGTTGTGAGAACTTGTTTGATGTCATTGTAGCCATAAATGATTATTATATTTAGTCTTTTAAGCTGAATCAAGATAATTCTGTGATCATTTCTGCTGGGACTGACTCCATCCCCCTACAACCCTCAGGGAACAAGTGGTGTAGCTAATGGATGGATAGATGTCAAAGTATTCAGGGTGTCCATCAAAATACCCACATTTGTGGTACTTGCAAATAGTCAAGTGCTTTCTTCCATGATGTATTTCTGGTAATTGCCCATCGAGATACCATTATAGTGTGTTTGGTTAACAATGACTTCCCACTCCTTACATCAATACATGGTTTTATAGAGCCCTGATGTATTGCCGGTTTAATTTCTACCCACATTATTGAGATAAATACAGTGTTGGTCATTGTCAGATGCTAGTGTCAAAAATCACACATTCAGGATCAAAGGAATAATATAAATAACAAAGCAATTTAAAACAAGTTTTCCTGATTTATTTATGCCTAATGTATATGACATATTATTTTGTATGTTTAAAGATTATTTCATAAGAATGGCAAGGTGGAGGTTGCAAGTGTGACCGTATTGTTCTGTGTCGGAAACAGATCGTCTGTTAAGGTGTGACTTAAAGGCTGCAAACTAAAAGTGTGAGAGAGGAAATCACATCAAGTATGGTTAGGTTGGTGTGTCAGTCAGCTGAGTTCTTGGAACACAGCACAAACGCAGTTGAACCATAATTGTGCAAAAGGTCACTATAGAATTCAGGTGATGTCGGGATCAACTTCTGCAAGACATGAAATACAATGGGCTCACATGCCAGATAGTAAATTCCCATTACACTGCTGATCTGTGCATCATCAGTTGTAAAATACATGAAGCGGTCATTTGCATTCACAACTTTTTAAAAGAGAATCTGGCTTTTATGGAATAATGTAAATTAATAATTTTAAGCATCAGAATTCATTCTTTTATAATGTCATCTTCTTATAGTGATATTAAATTCAGGTTTAATATCAACTATTAAAGTACTGCAACTAACTCCTTATTAAGTACCTCTGCCAAGGAGGCTATGTATTCACCTATGTTGCTCGTTTAGTTGCCCCAAACCTGGTGAAGAGCTGTGGCGCTTGCTCGACAAGAACATTTCTCATTATTCGAGTCAGAACCTCAAATGATGATGTTACAAAACATTAAAGCAAGATAACTCCAAGCATCTGCCTTTTTGATTTAATAATTATTTGTTGTTTACGATCTCTTGACCTTTTTAAAATGTTGCAACACAGAGGTCACAGATACTATCTTTATTGGAGCTAAGCCAGCTACTGTCAACACCAGCTACCTGAGCTCCCACAATTTGAATAAGCAGTGTGAAATTCATTATTATTGAAGTTTTACATTTTTTTATAATTATATTGTGTTAGTGAGTGTATTGAATGAATAGAGTCTGCAGACACAATGCCTACAGCAGCACAGTATAATGTATTGTTTAGGAAACAGTCAGTTTACATCATTGAAAAGCAATTTGAAAGTTATACAGACAAAACATGATATTTTCACCCATTCAAAAAGTCCCCCACATCAGGTGTTAACTTGTCTTGCATTCAAAGTGTTGCCCCCATTCACAGAGGTTTACTCTGTGCATGTTTGCAGACGAGCCATGAATCTTCAATTAGGCCTCCCTCAGTTCTGTTACAAAACCAAAAGACGGACAGCCACACTTCCCAATCTGTCTTTGAAGGCTGAAAATTTCCGGAAGCATGTACATAAACTGCATGCTGCGCGTGCTCCCCTGTGTCTGGGGAGCGGTTTCTAACTTTGGCTGATGCCGGACATTTACCTGAGTGTGGAAATCAAACGCAGCTTTTTTAAAGTTCAACAGAGCTATACTAACTATCAGGAATTTTACTGTGGTTTACTGGTGCTTTTACACTCTCACCTCTTTTCCCCATTTGTAACAAATGCAGTCAAATCACAGTTTAAACTCTTTGCATACTTTGCCCAATTGTTTTAACACTTGTAAACTGAATTCTACCCTTCAGGACAAACGGTGAAAGCTTTATTGATATAATATTGAGCATTTGCAAAGTTTCCTTAAGCGTTGGACAATAAGTGTAACAATTAAGATGCAAACATTGCATAATATTTTCATGCAACAAAAACTAAAAAACAATTTCTGCCAGCAGTCTTTACTCATTGTGTGTATTTTTCTCAGAAACTGAGGGTTTCAAGATCGATACCATGGGCACCTACCACGGCATGACCCTGAAGTCAGTGACGGTAAGAATGGGGCTTCTTGTTTGCTGAGGATTTACCTAAGAGCTACACCACATGTTTATATTTTTCGTTTAGCTAGTATCTAGAAAGAGACACTTTTTCCGACTCCATTTTACCTTATCAAAGCGAATCAGCAAAAAACCACAGACAGCAAATATTTTTCTGTCGATTGTCTTTAGAAGGGTTTCATTGTCATGTCCCAACAAGACCTTACTTAATCAACAAGAGGATCTGTGGTGTTACATATTACATTACTGATACTTAATTGTTGATAGTCTTTTAAAATGACTCCCCTGACTATTTGATATGCAAGTTTTAAAAGTTTATTGGCACTGTACCTTGTTGATTCTAGTTTTGAACTTGTATCTGCACATATAAATCATGTAGTATCACATACATTATTACAAACACAGGTTATTCTTTTGTAAACTAGAGCTGGGGACATAAACACTCCAGTGGTTTGACTCGAGACATAGAAACTGTGTTCTTCCTTTGTACATAATTGGCGACAATAATGGAGCACACATCAGTTCTTACACATTTATGTAGCGCTCCCATATGAAAAGTGTGGACAAATCTTTCGTAGGAGATAGTTATTTCAATCCAGTCCCCTTTTTATATCAAAATTAACATGGTTATGCAGGTTTCTTAAACTTTACCAAACCCACTACAAAGATAATTGACTCCGTTCTCATTGCCAGGAGACAAGTTTGCCTCTCTGTTTTGAGCTGCGGTGGAATTTGTGTCTGAGAGGGTACAGGAGTTACCAAGGATACGGCCATGACGAATGTGATATAATCAGAAAAGAGGCAAAAATGTGTATGTTCACCCCTGACTGCCAATCAGAGCTGGAGTAGACAGTTACCAGTGACTATGGCAGAGTAATATGCAGATTGTACCTTCCCCACTAAAGACAAAACCCAGATGTTTGTGTGTTCTTTAATTGTTTTGTCCATTGTGAACAGGCTTAACAAGAGCGTGTGAGTGAAAAAGTGTCAGTTATTGAGCTTGTTTTGTTCATTCCTTTGGACTGCGTGCATCCTGCCCCCTCTCTCTTTAAATGTGTTGATGCAGGCATTGTGTTTGTTGGTCTGCAGGTGATGCCAGTATTTTAGTAGTTCATTGGGATGAAACCCATGTGATGTTATCAGATGGCTGTACTTGCAGCTGGAGTAAGACACTCGCCAGTGGTTGAATAGGAACTCATTGGGCGGTGGCGTGGGCTCGATCCGGAGCTTGGCTAGGCATATTCCCACATACACATCCTCCAGATGCAGGTGAGGGATACTGAGCGATGCTTGGTAGATCTTCATCGCCACGTCTCCAGAGAAGACGTAACCAGTCCCAGAGCAGAAGGTGGGGTACTTCTCGCTTGGGTACAGCTCTGGCGGCATGTACCATTTGCTGTTTTTATTTCGGTTAGGTGCAAAGCCTCTCATGTTATTTCCTGTGAAGTAACTCTTCCTGGGAAATAGTTCTGGCCTGAGAAGCTTATAAATTAGGTACTCTGTGTTGACGAACATGTCACTGTCCGTCTTCATGACATAGCTGGCCTGTGGGCAGTGCATTGCCACCCAGTTCATTCCCATTAATGTCTTAATTGTCAAGTTTTTGTAGGAATCCTCAAAGTCCTGCTGAATAATATCATGATGCCTTTTGCTCTCTGCTTCTATTATCCTTTGTTGTAAAAGTCCTAGCTCTCCCTCATTTTTCCCCAGCATGAACAAACGGATGATTCCCAGAGTCAGACCGACACTCTCATTCCCCCACGTCTGACGTATAGCGTTCCTTGCCTCCACCTTCCGAGCCTCAGTGGCTATCAGTAACACCAGAAAGGGGGCGGGTCTGTTCTCTACACATTTGTCTTGCTCATTGATAACATAAGAGAAAGGCCCGTGAGTTATCAGTCCTCTAAGATCTCCCTCTCCACTTTGGGTTGTGTTAGCTGCCAGGGTGTTCTCAGAACTTGGGCCTCGAGAAGAAAAGACGCCTTCCTTCTCATGGAGGCTGATGTTGTCGTCAGCCTTCAAAGTCTGCTGAGGAACGATGTCAAACCTCCAAATTGAATGTTGGGAGCTCATATTCAGTTTGGTTTTGGTGTTTTGAAGTCCACCACTTCCGTACACCACTGGATGGCCTCTCCACCATGGCATACCCGTAAGCCTAGGCAGCCACACCTGGTGGACCAGAAAGACCAGTACACCCAACAGTGAAAGGAGATACAAAAGTTTAGCTGTGTGTGCACAGCAGTGGCGTCGTCTCCACTGCATAGTTCCGTTAGCTGGAGTTTACTCAGTCGGGAGGCATTGAAATCCACTTGTCAGCAGCATTTGATTAGGTCTTGATCCCAGAGACAAAAGGAAGTTTACGTTGTGAATGGACTTGGTCCCTGTGTTGGTATCCCATTTCCATATGCACGTGGAATTTGTTGATGTCCAGTGATGCCCTAGAAGATAGGAGATAAGAGAATATAAATGAGAATGAAATGGATACAGCATATCACATGAAAGCACCTATAATCAACAATTTTATATTGAATGGCTGGATTTTCTTATCGGATGTTAAAGATGTTGTTCTGTGACAAACACAAAGAACTACAAGCACTTCGCTGTAATTCTGTGGTCCTTGTTATTTTTGTTGGTTTCATGCTCTGCAATTTTGTTTGGGTTAATCTCTACTATATTTATCAGGCAGCTCTATTAAGCCACAATGTGCTAGCTACACATTTAGCAGCAAGAGACAGGGTCTTTTCCTCCCGATAAAATTCTAGTACCTGTTTACATCACAGTGCAATCCGGTTATAGTGATAACAATTTCTATGGATAAAGCTTAGGACACTCTCTTTCTCTATCATTCCGCGCTGCTAACGGCTAACAGAATCGAGCCAAACCGAGAGCGCCCTGCCTTCTCCTTCGACTCTCCATACAAATGAGTGGATTCAGAAGGTGAAACGCTGGAGTGCTTTTACTTTGAAATGGGTTTGGAAAGTGTTTATGTCACAAACAAATGATTGCAACACTTTCTGTATAAAACCACGCCAGCGTTTCTTTTGATGAAATCCATTCCCTTGGTTAAAAAAAATTGTTTTTATCGTGAAATATTTGCAGGATCAGAGGATGCAAAGCTTCATACTGTGTAGTACTGGTCTTTATTTGATTACAAGGTACTTCTTTCATACAGGGAAATACTCATATTAGTGGACATATTCAAATTAAAGCAGATATGTGAAAACATTCTGCAGAACATGTTGTGGAACTGATAAGCTACATATTTTGCATTGTAAATATTAATTGATATTCATTTGAATTTTGTCCTTTGAGTAGAACAAGTTGCACAACTGCCTCTTTGTGTAGATCTATTTCTTGTACATTCAACCTTTAACAGAAATTGCAAAAAATAATAAGTGTTACCCTCCTAGGTGAGTTTTTTGGAAGATACCAGGGTGGTAGATCTCGGCTTACGTTTGGAATTAAAGATATCTTGGACTCGAAAATGCTGGTGACCACTGTTCTACACTAATAGGTTGAATATTGATGTAAAATCCATGTTCGTTCCTGCTGTTCTGTTGTGGCTCTACAGATGATTAGAAAACTGACTGCAATAGATAATGATAAGTCAGCAGACTATTCTGTGTTTTTGGCATGTTCTAAACTACCATCCATGAAAAATTGATGGTGCAAGTTATTTAAAGCAAGCTAATGTAGAACTATATAAAGGTAATTTCTTTTCAAGACCTTATCTTCCACATCTTACTGATTCACATCCTGAAACCCTTTTTTACATCGTTTCTTTCGGTGCAAAAATTTACTGAATTATGTTTTACATTCAAAACTCGACATTCCTTTGGTGTTGAACAGAGCCCAGCTGGTAAACAACAGCCTATCTTTGCATGCTGGACTTTGAAGTGAAGTGTGTTCTCTCAGTTCTTTACTGAATTACACACTTCCCCTCTTAGAGGACCCCAACAAGACAAAGACGGGTTTGTGAGAACAGAAGCACTGAAAAGACGTATGTTGGCTCTCTTGAATGCAGAAATTGAAACCAATGTTTCCTGTAAAAAAACAGGAAACCCCCTTCACATTATATCTTCGTGGCAGCATTTCGTTGGCATGCATTTCTTATTTAAGCCTTCACATCAAAATCGTACCTGTTCTCTTCTAAGTACTCCTTTCTTTCACATATCCGTTGGTATTGATCTCACGTACAGTTTAGGTCCTCATTATTTACTTTGACATCAGCCTTTCTTATAATTAGAAGGTACAAATATTGGGGTTCTTTACCAGTAGTAGTCCTCTTCCAGGAACTTGTAGTAATCTACCACATGCATGAAAGAAAACGTGCGTCTGTGTGCATCAGCCGCACATGTGTCAGAGCTCCAGTGTTGCAGTCTCTCCGTCTTTGGCGCATTGTCCCCAGTGGCTTGACGCTAATTGTGCTGCTGCCGATGCTTCCTCTGGCCGAAGGCAGAAGAAAGTCAGCAGCTGACAGTTAGCGAGGGTCCTTTCACTGTCCTCTCACTCCATGATGTGAATATTACTGCAGCAGTCGAAAGACTGGGTTATTCTCTGGATGATGCACAACCAGGTTAATGCTGGTTTCCTCTTGCTTCTCTCTTTCCTCTGATTCACATGCTCTTGTGATATCTTCCCTCCCCCTATGTGCTTCTCTTCCTTTTTTTCATTTCCATTTTCCTCGTCTAACCCACCTCATTCAGCGGCCCATCTGTGCCGTCTCGTTGTCTGTGAGAGGACTAAGGCTAAGAGGGTGAGAGCAGCGGGGGAGGAGAAAGATGGAGCAGGAGGCAGCGCTGTGAATTCTGTATTCATTCTGCAAGGCAGCTCCAGGCTTGGTGGCAGTACGCTCTCCTACCACGTCATGCCGTATCTGCTGCTGCTGCTGTTGCTGCCTACTCCGTTGTGGGGGGAGGGGTTGGTCTCCTGACATATGAATTCCTGACCACTCTTCAAAAGGGATAACAAAGCATTATCTCAATCTGTCGTGATTTGTACTAATGGGAGAGGGATTTGAAACAATCATGTCAGCACCTCCACAACCTCTTCCTCTAAACCTGTGCATGCATGGACAGTGCAGCTCAAAACCCCATTTTAGTTCCAGTCTCTTATGTTGGGCGATGATTAGGACACTTAATTAAAACAATCTTTCCGCTGAGCTGTGCTCATTCAGCCGTGTTGGACTGTTGCCTGAATTTTCATATTAAAACAGTCATTTTAATTCAACTACTGTATGGCTGGGAGCAGCCCTGCCCCTGAGTAAGGGAGCGGAAGAGGGGTGCATGTTTTTGTCTTTCTGTCTCAATCCAATGTGTTGCGCTCTGCCCATCTTTTTAAAAGGTTTCCACAGATTTTCATAATCAAGTCATGCTCAAGTCCATGATGCATTAAAGTTCAAATCTCAACATGATGATATATACAGGTAGATTACTGTAACCGAATTGCGTAGCTTCTGAATGATAGTCCTTGAACTGTCAAAACAACAGTATTTGTAAACTTAGACAATGTATGGAGAGCCGGAGGGGATGAAATAATCGTTAAAGCGTGTATAAAAGACCCAAAATTAACACTCTAGGCTGATTATATTATCACTATAACCAAATAATTTAAACCGCAATTGTAAGGGAACGATTTTGTCCCAAGCCTTTTGTTCCATATAAATGGTTGATCATTATATCCATGATCACTATAAGCTGTTTGCGCTGGCTCAAATTTTTACTCTAAAAACGGAAATGGTTGTCTCCTGTTCAAGTGTAAACTTGTAACGGCACATGTAGCGACGCCGGCGAGCTAGTTCTGGCAGGCAACTCGAGCTGCATATTGTTACATACATCATGTGACGTACATCATGTGACATACCTCATTATCCACAACCATCTATAATACACACCCACCTTATCAGGTGGTCTATTTAACCAGGGAGACATTTCCCATCAACCCCTCTTGCTCGCACTGCTGCTGAAGTATTGCCACCAGCTGCTTCAGCCCCTCCACCACCCCAGCATCTACCTGTAGGTTCCAACAGGGGGTTACAAGTATTTGCTCATCACTCCCATCATTCCTTTGTAATCATATGGGGGAGTGATTAAGTTGGAGCCTAGACGCCAAACACTAAATCTGTTGTAATAAATATATTACATGATCGAACGTGAGTTGTCTGACTGAAATCCTCTTAAGGAGAACTGTGTTTTATTACGCAGGCAGTTTCGGTTAGTAAATGATCTCGTAGAAATGCTGCCAGCGAAACATTTGGTTTGAAGCCTCTCAAGAATACTTGTCCAAGGTTCACTCTTGTTGTACCTTGGTTTCTATCACTCTTCCTCCTGCCATCTTTGTCCTTTCCGTCAGCAGGGCTCTTTTTTCCTTCTCTGGACAGAACGTCCAAACTTACGCAGGATGTACCCACATCTGCCATTTCAGCAACTTGGTAAAGGTTCTTCTTCTACTGGTGTTTTGGTGGTTAGCAGTTAACAGCTTCTTGGTGCAGATACGGCCAGCTTCTGAATTGGAGTGTGAGAGAGGTGAAGCTGGTGGGCTGCAGCGGATCGACGTACTCATGGAATATGTTGTCAGGGCTGTCGCATGTCTTTCAGTTGAGTCAGCCTCTGGAGATAACTTGGATGAATTATCTCCAGAAGCAGAATGGAAGTCATTCAATGTGTAGGATATTTGTAGATTGTGATCAGTTCGAGTTCCATCCACAAAGAACTGATGTCATTGGGTGAGAACTCCTGTAGAGTTCAGTCGTTTAACTAAGCCTCGTTAGACCTGTGGTCGATATGCAAATGTTATCTCTTCCAATGCTCCATTGTTCTTGACAACATGATATCTTGGATTGAGTTGAGCCTTGGGGCTATTGACTCCTTCTGAAAGGTTTTAGTTGACAATGCTGGACGACAGGTGCAAATGAATCATATAAAATATCTATATACTTTTCATTAGTTTGCCTGTGAAACCATGGCTTGGATAACTTCTTTAGACACAATTGCTGATATTTTGATGTATTAAGAAGTTTTCTTCTTAGGTTTATGTGTTTCTGTTTTGCATTTTGTTGGTGTGTTTTTGTGCAGCACAACACTGTGACGGTCTAGACACTGAACATCATTCAGCTGCAGCCAAGTCTGCATGTCTGTGCTGTGAGTGTGAGCTCCAGCCTGAGGGGATGTCACTGGATGATGGATTACTGCATGACTCTGACCTCTAGTGTGGCCACTTTTTAAATCCTCCTCCTCATCAAACACGGGCACATAATCATGCTTGTGTGTGCACACGTACACAAACACACAGGGAATCAATGCAGGGGACTTGGAATGAGAGAAGGAGAAGCACTTACAGCATGATGTTTTTTTTGGGGCATTTAAATCTTGCAATTCTCAAATTCTCCACAAGCACCAGGTTAGGCTTTTGGACGCACACCAACACAGCCTGATATTTTTGCAATGTATTGTATTCATATTTGATTTGCTGTATGGTATGTTTGCTGCATGTATTTGACCTTAGGATATTGTGTTTTCCAGGAAGGAGCATCTGCTCGGAAGGCCCAGACCCCTGCACTGCAACCTGTCCCTCGTCCTGGTAAGTGTTTATTTCCAAATAGCTACATACTTTCATGCACAAGCTTCCTGAAATTGTTTGAGGGAAAGTTTACTAACATTAATTGTCTTATACATTATAAGGACCGAGAAATAGTGGGTTGATTATACAACAGCACAGTTAACAGGGGATTAAATGTCTATGCAGAGCTCTGCTAACACTGAACATTTGAATTGTTTGTCATGAAGAGAATGAGGCTAACTCTAAGGGTCAATGTAATAAAACAGTGTAAGGATCTTCTATGACTGTGTGAAAACCAGTAATAAGTGAACATGTACAAGTGTATAAGTGTCTCCCTCCACTGGATTCATCTTGATGTTTTGCATTTGAAAGGACCTGAGATCAACAACAGACTGTGTAACTTTCTCAGACACAAATTTAAGTCTTGTTTTATGTTTCTGTTTGTCATGCCCCATCTGCTCCTTCCTCTTTATCTTTTTCTTGCATTACATTGCATATTGGACATGCAGGGCAGGTCCAAACACATGATGAATAACTACAGTGTGCGCTGTAACAAAGCAGCTTTTCTCTTCGTGTTTCACAGTCAATGCTTTCCCCCTTTGTCTGACTTCCTCAAGGGTTTGGCCCTTGATCAGACTGCTACCTCTCTCAAAAAATGATCTTGGGCTTGCCAGTGGCCAGGTTATAGATTTGTAAGATTGAGCTTGGCTACACATGGCCTATTTACACACACTTTATTTTTAGATGCGTCGTTATCTTGCAGAGAAGAATCACACTCCTGTTTGACACGAAAGCTCACGCCGCCTTAAGATGCTCATCCGCAGTTTGTATTTTATTTTAAAATCACAACTTAGCAGCATCGATCTATGTGTTGCAACTGATGATTTCCCCTAAAGCTGTAATACAGATTAATAGATGATTGATAAAAAGTCCAAAGATACTATTTAAATGCACAACTTGCAGATTAGAGACCTTCTCTATACTGTCTGAGGAATCATTAAGAGTTGATGTTTGTACATAAACGTCACTGTAACTGAGTAGTTAATTTAGGTATCAAACCCTTATCTTGTCTGCTCTGTATTACATTTGTTTCTACATGGATATGCTCATAAACCTTTCACATTTTCCTTGTCTTTTCCTATCAAGTTTCACAAGCCAGACCTCCACCAAATCAGAAGAAAGGTACATAATTTACTTGTGTCATAGATTTAAAATGCTTGTTTAGTTTATACATTATGTCTATTGCTTTTACTTCTTATAATTTCCTTTATTGATCTGTCTGTCCGACTCAATATCTATTTCCATCTATTCATTTTTTTTTCCCTACAGGTTCCCGGACACCCATCGTCATCATCCCTGCTGCCACCACCTCACTCATCACAATGCTCAATGCTAAGGATCTTCTGCAGGATCTGAAGTAAGCATACACTCCTGTTGCACTTTAGAAAATTGTGTTTATTTCATTCACTGCTGCACTTTTGTGGCCATTTAAAAAACAAACACTTATTCCTCGTTGTCTAGTAACTTGATACCGAGAGAGCAAAGTGCTCATTCCAAAATGTCCATGAGTATTTCTTAAACGTATTAAATAGGTTCAACATCGAAATATATAATTAAGCACAGAATGGGCCTATGAAACCTGAATCCTTTCTCAAATTACAAAGTATCGAACAAGTTGGTTAATCAAGAATTGTTTCTAAATCATCAAACTACTCAGAATGCATTCACTACATTATACAGCAAACACAGCGTAGCAACATTACAACATTTTTCGACTGAAGCATAAATTTGTGGCAGGTACCAACATGTACAAAGTTAAATCAGTATTTTGTTTCCCACTCACTGGCACTCACGCATGTATCGAGATGACAAAATATGCACTTAACAACCAACTTACAAGTTTTCATTGTGGCAAATGCGAGACAAATATAATTGGCAGTAAATCCAGGACATTATACTTTAAAGAAGTATAATATGCAATGCACATAGCAACTGTGATCAGGTTTGAGTCCAGAAGAGAGAAGTGTTTTTGTAAATTAACTGCATGTAAATGAACCACTTTGCAACAACAATGCAACAGTTGTTTAACTACATGTTAGACAAGGCAATTTACTCGACCTTTTAATAAGAATATACCTCAACAGCATTACATCACGCAAACATCCTTTTGCTACGACTCTTAAATACTACACTTCAGTCGAAAAAATCCTGTCTGAGATTGTAATAACGTTTATATCCTGACTTTAATAACGGGTATTACTACCTGAAATGAGGCTGGTTCAGGAAAGGTCAGATTATTATGCAGCTGGTTCTGAAAAACAATACAAGAAAGAAGAAGAATTTCACCATCAGTACAGAGCAGTATCAGGGAATCACTTTGTTTTCAATCTGAGGAAACAAATTGAGGAACATGATAGAACTTGTCACCTTCTCAATTTCACAAACTTTCTCACAGAGCAGGATCAGTCAGCCTTACACTGAACAATACAATACTGTGTTGCCAGTAACTAAATGTTATGAAGTGATTCATTGGAGTGAAAAATTCACGAATTCTTAAACATTTTAAATCTCTCTTTTAACTTGTCTCTTTAGAAAAAGACTAGATGCTGTATATTGTGCTTTTGTGTTTTTAACAAGTGGAACCATTCGTTCAAATCACTGTTATTTATAAGAAATTGTTCAATGAGCATCACTATTCAACATGTAAAATTGTGCAAAGTGGGGGTGGGAAAAGAAAATGAGAAGATTCAAATGTTGTTTGTGTCTCACTAGGTTTATCACATCAGAAGAAAAGAAGAAGGGCGGCATCCAGCGCGACAACGAGGTTCTGCTCCAGAGACGCAAAGACCAGATCCAGCCGGGCGGCGCGACACTGAGCGTGACTGTGCCGTACCGTATCATCGACCAGCCGCTCAAACTGGCTCCACAGGACTGGTTAGCACTTCATGATTTATTTACAGAAAAGCAGAGAGTCCCCCAGAGATGGCATATCGTCAAAGTGTCGAGCTTGATCTCGGTTGTCATATGAAATGCCGCAAAAAAATAATTTGTTTGCTAGATATAATCCCAAGCTGTTTATTCCTGGGTCGTCTAGTCACAAAGAGTTTAGGTCTTCTTAGCTCCGAACTCTTTCTGGGTGTGAGCAGTCTCAACAGACGGTTGTTCGCACTAGTCATAACATGAAGCAGCCAATTTTCAGAACACTGATGACTCAGCTGTTGACATCTATGAGACTGAGTAATTACAGTTTGACACATCGGATGGGGGAAACAAATGCAGCCTGTGTCAGAACGAAAGTGAACAAAAACCCTTAACACCCTCTCGTCCCATGTATTGATTTGACACCGCCCTGTGCATATCTCTTGATATTACAATAGCTGCTCTTTCATGATAATGTCAAACCTCAGTGCATAAACCATACACTACAAAATGATTCAAATCTACAAGGAACAGCACACTGCCAAGACGAACACATAGAGCATGAAAAAGCAGCATGATGTCAAACATTAAACCAGTAGTTTGAACTGGTGGCAGGTAACGCGGTTTTATGTCTCCGCACCAGTTCCAGCCGGAGGCATCATGTTTTCACGTTCATACTGTCCATTCTTGTGAAAACAATATCAAGAACTGTGTGAGGGGATTTTGTACAAATGTTCCATTGGACTCGAAGATGAACTGAATAGATTTTGGTGGTCAAAGGGTTAAATTGACCTTGCAAATATTTTTTGTCATTTTATCTTAAGAACGCCTTCAGAGAATTCTTTCAAATTTGGCACAAATGTTCAGTCACAGATTAATTGATTTAGATTTGGGAGGTCAAGGTCACAAACCGGTTTTTGGCCAAACATATCCTAAGTCTGCCTTTCATTTTAAATTAACCTCATGAGTTTGGGGGGAAAAAACACAAATTGCTCTGGTTAGTGGGGCATCCAACCACTGGGCAGTAATCCCAGTTGTATCCAGCTGTGATGTGAAGCACATCTGCCTCTGTTTCATGACACCAACCGGAGGATGTTTCTTCTTGCAGGGATCGAGTGGTGGCTGTGTTTGTGCAGGGACCAGCCTGGCAGTTTAAGGGCTGGCCGTGGCTGCTGCCCGATGGATCTCCTGTCGACATTTTTGCCAAAAGTAAGCAATTTTTTTTTTTACGCATGAAATTTGTATCACCCTGACAGCAAGGTTTTAGTTATATTTATAGAGTGGCTGCAATATATAAACAGTCTATAGTGGTCCCTGGTCAGCTTGTTGTTTGTGTGCTGGTCAAATGTTTCAAAGTCCCTCACCAGTAGCTTATTATACCTCCTAAAAGTTCTCTCTGTTCCTCAAAATTACACATTCAAAAGATTTATGAGAAGATTCCTCTCACAGCCTTCAAATGGCTCAGATGTATCTCCACACCTTCCTTCCTCCTCCTGAGATCTATGAATATGTTAATATGGCAAGTCTCACAGCGCCACCTGCAGTTTAGGAGCCTTTTCCAGCTACTGAGCTCTACCAACCCAGATTGACAGGATTGGTTTCTTAGGTTTGTGACATCACAAACCCTGGCTGTTAGAATCCCTTTTTAACAGACTGACATTTGTTTATTGCGATGTTAAGGTGAAAGAACTCAACTAATTACGTTGACTATTTATTTTGCTCGAAATACATCTTTTGTTATATAAAAGGCACAAGGAGGACATGTTTTACATCTCAGTTTTCACTGGAGTAAAAGGCAGATGAACGTTTTAGTTCGGCACACAACCTGGATTCTTCTGTGTAAATGTGCGGATGCTTTCCCTCCAGTTCGAGCCTTTCATCTGAAGTATGACGAGGCAAAGATAGACCCCAATGTGCAGAAGTGGGATGTGACCGTCCTGGAGTTGAGTCACCACAGGCGCCATCTGGACCGGCCCGTCTTCCTGCGTTTTTGGGAAACCCTCGACAGGTGTTTATCTCATGCACCTTCTTATATACACAGCTGTTTGTCCACTGTTTGCCTTCAAACCCTGAAAACAACATTTCTTCCCTTCTTTCTCCTTCATCAGATACTTGGTGAAACACAAAGCTCACCTCAGGTTCTAGACCCAGATCACAGCGCCCATCCCCGAAAGTCCCACAAATGCATTCTCTTCCAGACCCAGCTCTCGCCGAGGTATCCCCTCTCATCTAAGCTGCCATCCCATCTTCGAATATGATCTCCATGACAACAACAGGAGGAGGAGGGGGACAGATTGTCCGGTGCTCTTCCTCCTGCACTTCCTCTGGGACTCCTAATGCAATGTGCTGGATTTGTTGCTCTGGACACTGGGGAGGAGATTTATGGGATTTGTGTTTCTGTTGTAATTGTTTTCTAATGTTTTCATGTAGTTAAACAAAAATACCAAAATATGTTTTATATAAAAAAAAAGGCAACGTACTGTGGAAACAATTTAAATGAGATGTTACGCAACATACGGGGTTGGAGGGGGAGCTGGGTTTGTCTGTGGTAAAAACTGATTATTATGAATTCAGCTCAGAAATGTTTAGCTTGAGAGACATGTGAAAAGATCTCTCGGTGCAGCCACTCAGTTTGAGGAAAGAGACTCCCTTATACTTATATTTTTTTTCCATTTTGGGTGTTTGTGGGCTGAATGTACATAAATGATGAAACCTGTTCAAGCAGAGAGGCAGATGCAGTTAAGGGATTTAATTTAGAGAGCTCCTCTGCTCGGGCTCAATAAAAGAATCTCAGTCAAGCAGCCAGTTTCTAGTTCAGTTTTTGGCGGTTCAGCACATCTGGGTCATGCAATGACCCTGTTAAAGTCTTCTTTTTCTTCTTTGTTGGTGTCACGCTAGAGGAGAGAAATGATGCAAGTATTGCTTTAAGTCATCACATAAAAATAGACAATAAAGCCTCAGTGAAACAAACTGCTGCCTCTTGAAGTTTGTCAATGTTTACTTTCTTCTTTTTTTTTTTCTCGGTAGTTTCCTTAAAGGTTTTTCATGCCTCCTGCTGGTGACACCCAGTGGCGTTCTTTCTGTCCAACCCATTCTTGTGAACATGATCTCTAAAGAACCCCTAGAGGGAACTTCTTAAAATTAAGATTTTGGTGGTTATAGGTCAAAGTCAGTGTTACCTCAGAATACCCTTTTTTTGTGTTCATCCTGTCATGTGTAGATATAATGTTGACGGGACACACGTACCAATGGGAGGTGAACCAGCAGTAGTGACATTTCTTTAGGACCTTAAAGCATCGTGATCGCAGCAGATCTTCTTGTCAATATACATAGAAATCAATTAAATATTGATACAGTAGACAATGTTTCCACACAGATATTGCATTCTCATTGATTAATACAAAAAAGTGCCATTATCTCAGGTACTTTGTTTATTTAAAACATGAACTTATTTTAACCAGCTCAAATTTATATATACAGTACTGTGCAAACGTTTTAGGCAGGTGTGAAAAATGCTGTAAACTAAGAATGCTTTCAAAAATGGAAGTGTTAAAAGTTTATTTTCATCAATTAACAAAATGCAGTGAATGAACAGAAGAGAAATCTAAATCAAATCAATATTTGGTGGGACCACCCTTTGCCTTCAAAACAGCATCAATTCTTCGAGATAGACTTGCACACAGTTTTGGAAGGAACTCGGCTGGTAGGTTGTTCCAAACATCTTGGAGAACTAACCACAGATGTTCTGTGGATGTAGGCTTCCTCAAATCGTTCTGTCTCTTCATGATGTTGAGATCAGGGCTCTGAGGGGGCCATACCACCACTTCCAGGACTTCTTGTTCTTCTCTACGCTGAAGATAGTTCTTAATGACATTGGTTGTATGTTTGGGGTCGTTGTCCTGCTGCAGAATAAATGTGGTGCCAATCATACGCTTCCCTGATGGTATCGTATGATGGATAAGTACTTGCCTGTATTTCTCAGCATGGAGGATACCATTAATCCTGACCAAATCTCCAACTCCATTTGCATAAATGCAGCCCCAAACTTACAAGGATCCTCCACCATGCTTCACTGGCAAACGGCAAACAAACTGCCTTCTTCTACAGCCAAATATTTCAACTTCTGACTCATCAGTCCAGAGCACCTGCTGCCATGTTTCTGCTCCCCAGTTCCTACGTTTTCGTGCATAGTTGAGTCGCTTGGTCTTGTTTCGATGGCGGAGGTTTGGCTTTTTGGCTTTTTGGCTTTTTTGGTCCCACTGGTCTCTGCCAGTTCTGAGCTGATGGCACTGCTGGACATCTTCCGATTTCAAAGGGAAATAAGCTTGATGTATTTTTCATCTGTTTTCTTGGCCGAGCACTATGATCCTCAACGTTGCCCGTTTCTTCTTCAAAAGAGCTTGAACAGCAGATCTTTGAAATCTTTGATATGGGAGAGATGCAGTATGACTACCTTGTGTCTTTTTTTTATAAGATACATTTATTGATCCTAAAGACATGCACGATCACACGACATGCATAGTAGGTGGGCAGCCATGCACAGCGCCCAGTGAGCAGATGTTGGGGGAGTAAGGTGCCTTGCTCAGGGACACTTGGACAGTGGGGGCAGGGAGAGTGGACTTTGGAACAGATCCGGATGTTAACCTGGCAGGTATGTTGTATTGTCACATCGAAGAATCGAACCAGCGACCGTCCAGTCCTTAACTTTCTGCCCATGGTCCAATTATTCTGCCACTAGTCCATCGCTGTGCTCAGTCTTGCCATGGTGTTTGACCTGTCACATTAACCTGTCTTTCACAACCTCACATTGGTAGCAGAGTTTGGCTGTTCCTCACCCAGATTTAAGCCTCCTACACAGCTGTTTCTGTTTCAGTTAATGACTATGTTTCAACCTACATGTGAAATTGATGATCATTAGCACCAGTTTGGTGTAATTGGTTGATCATACTCCTGACTATGATCCTACAAAATCCCTGACTTTGTGCAAGTGTACCTATAAGAATTGATGCTGGTTTGAAGGCAAAGGGTAGTAACACCAAATATTGATTTGATTTCGATTTTTCTTTTGTTTGCTCACTTTGCATTTTGTAAATTGATAAAAATAAACAATTATTATTTATATTTTTCAAAGCATTCTTAGTTTACAGCATTTGTTCACACCACTGTATGCACAGCACTGTATATATATATATATATATTCCTGAATTCCATTCTTCTTTTTGATCAATTTCTGTATGCAAAGCATTACACATCCAGACAGGAACAAAAAATATGTATAATATTATAAGTACATTTTTAGAGACGCATGACAAAGTAGAGCGGAAACCATTGAACACCTGAGTGGTGAAACCAAAACCAATGCTTCAAGGCAGGTCACTGACTGAGTGAGATTCAGCCCACTTTCACTTCCTTTTCCTCACCAACATTCTGTAGTAATGTACATAATGTAGTAACGAACTCAGTGTAAGTCAAACCTTCAGCCCACTGCAGTTATAAATGTAAAATGCAAAGGTGATACTACTGTGATAAGGGAGAAATAGTGGGAGTTGGTGTGTCTTTCCATCGATCGATCATCTCTCGATTATCCGTCTATCATCTCTTATCTCTATCTGCCTTTTCTGTATTTGGATTTATTAATTTCTATGGGAGGCTTTTCTGGCATTTCTATGATGCATTTCACTGCATGTCACCTCCCTGTCTTCTATCAGTTAGATCAAAAGCTATTTTATGCAGAGGGTTCATAAGTGTGGGAGTGCAGCTCAAGCCTCACTTAGTTTTCCTTGGATTACTTGGTTAGCTGCACTTCGAATTGATCGGATTATTTCGCTCGCAAAGATAATACTTTGGGGGAAATTCTTCAATTTCTTTGCACCGATACGATGGCAGGAGCAAAGGAAAACACTGAGTTGACCTTCATTCCAATTCCTCTGTTGTTAGCAGAGAAGACGGATAGTGAACAGGAGGCAGTAGTGTCTGTGGCCCACTCCAGGAAGCCAAGAAGCACGGCTTCACCTGACCTGTGGGCGACAAGACAGGATTCCCTCAAAGCGAGCCCGTCCTGCAAAGAGCAGCCATAAATACATGTTGCCTTCAGATTTTCCACAGAGCAGAGGACTGAGGATGCAGAGTTTCAGCCTCCAGCTCCCTCCCAACAGCCTTTGATGAAAGAGTAGGTCAATCCAGAGTCTGTCCCCAAAAGTTTGTCCTGCCTCCATGACTCAGCTGCAGAACCAGATGATGGACCCAGAGGAGAATGAGCAGGACTTTGTTGAGATGGTCTTTGAGAGGGAGGAGACTGCTGGAGTCTCTGCTGAGCTGTGCCAACGCCCCTAACGGTAAGTAATGCTTCGATGACTGGAAGCCTCTTTTATAATCTTTTTTAACTTAGCACCTTGTCATTATTTTGCATGTTCCAACCTCGATTTGCTCAAATTACGAGTTGATGTTGAATTTGAGTTGAGGGGGAAAACAAATCTGCACACATTGATCACTGTTGACTGCATTTTGTGATCGATTGAAATTATAAATATCACTATGTTTTTTTTTAAGTACGTGAGTTGTTAATATCTTAATGTTTCCTTGTGGTTTTCTCCAGGTCCATATCCCTGTCGGACTGGTCATCTTGAAGGAGCAAGCGGCTCCTTCAAAATCAAGATGGGTCGTCTCTTGAATGCTCTCGTCCAAATGATCCACGAGGTCTTGGAGAAGGTCACATCAAAGGAGGTGATGGACTTTCAATTTAACCGATCGGAGTTCATTGCAAATGAAGGGGAGAGATCCACCAGGCTCTGCATTTGTTGAAGGAGGCAGTGGAAGCAAGCAGCAGAGCTTGCTCAGAATCGACTGGCTGCAGCAAATAGCATCATGTGGAATTTCTTGAGTTCCCTGGCAACAAATTACAAGTTTCTTACTGTAACAAAATAAATAGAACTTCAGTGAGTGGAAACAAGTCCTAGAAGTATGGGGACGTGCAGGAGCCAAAGTACAGAGCATGACAGACTGATGGGAGGGTGAGGTCGTTGAGAACTTGAGTTTAACAAATCACATTTATGATGGAAAAAACTAATAAGTAAAAAAAAAAAGCATGTGTCTGTGTGATAGTGTGTCGGGGGAGTGAGTGAGTTTCTGAGTGTATGTAAGGGAAATGTGTGGTCGGAGGCGGCTGTTGGGGGGTGAGTGGGTAACTCTGTGTTCACATTCATATAGTGCCTCTGTGGGCAGCACTATAGGGGCAATGCAGGGTACAGTGTTTTGCCCAAGGACAATTCGGTGGCCCCTGTGATGGAAATCTGGAAATACAAGAGGCTGGAACACCATATTTGTCTTTGTGTATTTAATAAAGGGCTTTCTGCAGAAAGGATCAACACAGAGAGTCACAAGGATCTCAGAGTGAAGATGCAGGACAGTCAAATTCAAGGATCTTATATAGGAGGACTAAGGCCATCTCTCAGAAGTGTGTCCTTTGGACATAAGCAGACATAAATTCAGTCCTTTGGGGAGTCTAAAGGGTCTGACAGTTTTCAGGTCAACACAGTTCAGACCATAAAACAGCTCAGGTCATTCCATTTCATTTTCCATTACACCCCTCAGTGGGAGTGAGTGAGAAAGAAGTGAGTTTGTGTATTTTTTACGAATGTGTGTGTTCTCCCCATTTCTCAGGTGTCACAGATGCTCTGATCTTCAGAGAATAAAGACAAACTCGGACTTCTCAGTGAAACAACTTTCTAACAGAAACTCAAGAGGAACCTTCCACATGTGCAGCTGTATATTAGCAGCTGATGTGTGGGGGGGGGACGTTTCCTAAATGAAGAGTAATGAGCTCTTTAGCGGCGGCGCTCACTCTGCACCGTGGATGATTAAGTAGCTGCGTTCAGGCTTCTGGCTGAAACTGAAAAAAAGCAGATATTAGGGATCTGGAGGCAATTTGCAGAAATTAGGAGGGAGCGAAATAAAATGGAAGATGTTTTTCAAGATTATATGATTCATGTTTTCTTCAGCTAAAGCAGACAAATGAATATCATTATGTCAACAAGCTCTTTATTCCTCACACTGGCGAAACACTCTTTCTTTTTTTAAATCCTCTTTCAGTTCACTTGTTTTCATTTGATAATGATTGGATCATATATGACAGTGATTCTCTTTTAGTTCAGCCTCATTTTCCTTGAGTCATTCAGTAGCGACCCACATCTTTGAACCACTCAACTGCAGTAATACACGTGGCTCTCTGTAACTTTTCAACTTGAACACATGGTTTTGGATGCTTCATGCTTTCATCCATCATGGCAAAAATAGTTTTGTCCCAGATTCGTCCCATCATTCCACTGCCGCCTGGAATGATGGGACTTGGGCCGTCCGCTCCTGTTCACCAGATCTAGGACACAAGCGAGCCATAAAAATAATGCCTGTCAACCAAAGGTGCCAAAGGCGGCCCGGATGTTTTTTGTGCTATTTGGTCCATATTCACCAATGATTTCATGATCCACTTTAGTTTCACATCCACATTTACACCTTGCCTATAGAGCACTGCATGTTAGCCGAATAGAAACCACATTTTTCAATGTTTTCGTAGGTTTTGGTTCCTCTCTGTCATCTTTTATGACCAAAAACCCATATTTAATGTGATTGCTGCGTTTTTTTTTTGGTTTTGCAATGTTTACAACTGTTGCTCTGCATCATGGAAAACATTTACATTTTTCCTTTTACACACAAATGTGCGACCCACCATGTGAGAACCACTGGTATACGGTGTGAGGGGTACTGTGACATATCAAGGATAAATAAAAACTCCAGAGGAAATTGGCAACCAAATCGGTCTGCGAGGGGACGATGAGACAGTAGAAAGACACATCAGCATCCGACCTCAGTCCTCTTTTACACAATCTGACCCTTCGACCCTGTGTCATTTTCTGAAGTCGCTCTTGGAAGTGATGCAGAAAATCCGCATGGCTCAGTTCCTGGAATCTGTCCAGTGCAGACATTTTCCAATAAGAACTGGTGGCCATGGAGCTCAAATTGACACATGGAAGTTGAGCAGTCGTGGCAGTATCACATGAAATGTCAGCTCTGAAGATGAAATGTTAAATAAACACACAAGAACTAGAAGAGAAATTCAGTAACAGACCAGGTTCAAATCACAGATCGGACCTAGACGACAACACGTAGAGAAAATGCATAATTTTAGGAACACACCAACAAATCAGAAGACACAACAACACAATAATGCTACATGGTCTGTATTAATTTTCCAGCCTTATCAAACACTCAAAGTTCTTTACAGTGCAAATCACATTCACCCATTCACACAAACAGTCCTACAGGGCTTCTGTGCACAGCCTTTTATTTTCTTCACACACCATTCGCCATTCCCAAGGTCCCTATGGAAAACCCACTGGAGGAGCCGGGGATCAAAACACAAACCATCTGGTTAGTGGACGACCGTCTCTACATCCTGAGCCACCTCCCGTCCAAATTTCGGGAAAAAAATCTAGCCGGAAAAAACTTCTTCTAAAAAACAACTTAGAATTCAGTTCACTCCAGTGTTGTTTTTTGTTATAATTGTTTTCTAAAACATAAATCAGCAGACATGGTGTGAGTCGGTGAGTTGGTAAGTTTATGAAAAATATTGATTGTAATTTTCAATCACATCCTTAAGTTAGAATGAAAGTAAGGATGCATCTCAAATCAATCAATGGGATTAACACCAAATAATTGATTCATTAGTATTAGTATTAGTATCCACTGTCAAGTCAGAAATTTGCTCCATGAATGACATCGTATCAATAAACACATCACTGTGCTCAACCTGTAAAAACTGTCTCCTAGTGAGACGCAACATGCATGAAACCAGCGCCAGTGGTAAACGTGTATGTCAGATAACAGCTTCACTGATGTGTAGAAATAACAGGATGTCGGTAATACTATAGAACATTCACATCCTGAATTTGATTAAAACCAAATCTCACAGGATTCAAGATTCAGGACTCAAGAGTTTTATTATCAAATGCAAAGAGATAACAATTAAGCAGTCACTGGCAATGAAATGCTTGAGTCGCAGGCTCTCTTCTAGCAATGCTCAAGAATTAAAAAAACAAAAACAAAATTTGAATAAAATAGTGTAAAATAGAATATCAAAACGTTAAAATATGAAATAAAATATATATATATATATCTAAATATATATATACAGCTGAAGAAAGAAAGAACAGTAGTGCAATTTTGTGCAATAGTGCAAATATGCCACGGTGCTTATTTTGTGGAGTTATTGCAGTTCAGAGGAGTTTGAAAGTCTTATGGCCTGGGGGATGAAACTGTCTCTGAGCCTGGTGGTGCGGGCCCGGATGCTGCGGTACTGTCGGCCAGACGGCAGCAGGCAAAAATGTTTATGGCTGGGGTGAAAGGGGTCTTTAATTATCTTCTTCCTGCACCGCTGGATGTAGAGGTCCTCCATGGATGGTAGCGCCGTCCTGGTGATGTGCTGGGCAGACTTCACCACCAGCTGTAAAGCCTTACGGTTCAGGGCGGTGCAGCTGCCATACCAGGCGGTGATGCAGCCAGTCAGGATGCTCTCTATGGTGCACCTGTAGAAGTTGCAGAGAATCCTGGAGTCCATGTGGAGCTTCCGCAGCCTGCGGAGGAAGAAGAGTCGCTGCCTGGCCGTCTTCCTGATGGAGTCTGTGTGATGGGTCCAGGTCAGGTCATCACTGATGTTGACTCAGAGGAACCAGAAGCTGCTGACTCACTCCACTGTGGTCCCGTTGATGGAGAGGGGGGCGTGTTCTTCTCCTCGTCTCTTCCTGTAGTCCACGATCAGCTCCTTCGTTTAGCTGACATTGAGATGGAGGTTGTTGTCCTGGCACCAAGATGTCAGGGCTCTGACCTCCTCTCTGTAGGCCTTCTCATCGTCGCCGGTGATCAGGCCTATGATAGTGGTGTCATCAGCAAACTTGACGATGGTGTTGGAGCTGTGGGTGGCCACGCAGGGAAGATGTGAAGGTGCCAGTGGACATTATTGTGAAACTATTATAGGGGTTAGGGTTAGGGTTATAAAAAAGTTATGACGTGTGAGTGGATGTGTGTTTGTGAAGTCATATTGGTATGCTATGTGTTAAATTTGTGATGTTCTGAAAAATGTATGATCTTTTTAACTGACTTGTTTAAGAATTTGAAAAAGAGGCAAGCGACGCTGAAGATGACGTTCTCAAGGCCCAAGAGTCCGTCCACAGAGCTGGAGTTTGAGGGGGTTGTGGAGGAGCTGAGGAAGGACAAAAGGATGTATCAGAAAACTGCAGTGCTCCGTCTCAGGTCTCCGCCTCAATCTGATTCACTGATAATGAAGCTGTTGGTGTGTTTTGGGATATTGATTACTTCATGTTTTATTTGGATCTGCACCAATTTGCAGTCACTCAGATTGAATAGCATTCCCCTAAAATTGTTCTCAGAGAAATCAAGTAGAAAGTTGAAAATAGTTCCTGGATCTGATTCCCCCTGATCGGAATTTGCACCAAATTGTGGTAATCCATCCAGTATGTTTGATATACTTGTGCTAACAAACAAACAAATGCAGATTAAAAACATTACCTCTCCATTGGAGGTTAAAACAATTGCTGACTTTGAAACCAAACCTTCTCTCACAGACAACCCTTCCAGACCTTTCCTCAGACTCTCCTGCTCAGAGAGACGTTCACCGTTGACCTCCTCAACGGCCTCTACGTCCTGGAATCTAAAGCTGGTTTCCATGGCGACGGAGAGGTCATCCACACCCTTACTATGGGCTATCAACCACCAAGCCCTTTTGTGCGTTGAACACAGGTTGATTTATTGACTCAACACATAATGCTCAAAGTGAAACTGCAGGGGCAGTGTTTTATTGCTGTATTCAGTGATTTTCATTTGTGTCTCTCTTTATATTCAGGTTTGTTCTGCACTGATCCATCCTTTCAGTTCTGATACTATTCCGTCCAACTCTGAGATCTGTGTCGGACAACGTGGTGTAACCGCTCTCCCCACCACATGGACGAGTTGCTGCTCTCCGAGAAGGCCGACATAGGGCGGAACTTGCCGCAGCGTTTTAAACGAATCTGACCTTTCATTTAGTTGACGCTTTTATCCAAAGCGACTTACAATAAGTGCATTCAACCATGAGGGTACAACCCAGAACAACAAGAATCAAGAAAGTACAATTTCAAAGTGATACAAGTTAACTTTCTCAGAAAATATATTGCTACTGTTTGACATAGAGTTTAAAAGACAGAACAAAGCCAGAGGTGAAATTGTGAAGGTGGATTGAGAGCTAACATTCGTGCTATAATTAAGTAGAGGAAATTACTGAAGAATCAGAGAAGCTGTCTGCATTGAATCCACATTTCCTAAGCTTAATGGGATGTTCCAACTTTGTCGAAAGTAAATCCTGGTTCCTTTTAAGATATTTTAATGAGATAGAATAAACCTGTCACAGTCTGGAATTTGCAACTTTAGTTTTCAAGAATGAATCTGTGATTTCGATGTAAACAAACGGTGGCTATTCTGTCTGGCTTGTAGATTCTGGGAAAACCACGACCAGGAAGTAACGTACATATTGTCCTAAAGAAAATGAAGGACATCCATGTAGCTAGAATTAATAGAACGGTTTTGGATAGTGTACAGTTCCTACAGAAAGCCTACCGTAAAAAGGGCTTGATTGTTGATTACAGGTAAAAAGTATGTAGATATTGTTTGTTTAAACGTTGATAGGCTAACAATCAGGTCTATAAAGACCAGCAGGCCTCCTACCTACGAATATAAAATCATCATGGCCAGTGAACCAATACTCAAACACAACTGGAAAGGGGGAGAGGGGGCTTGTGCATCTGTCCGTCACTGCGAGCTCTTACACATGACGTCACTTAGAAGTTCCCAATGACACAAGATGTGTACATGTACATCTATGGACACATATTTGGGATCCCTATTATTTCGGTCTTTTATGAACTGTAGTGTATATGACCAGTATATGTGTCACATTATGAATTATAACTATAAATTAATCCATGAGAAAATGAGTGAGGTGGAAAGAATGATTCAGGTTGGTTGACATTGTAAATCAGTGGTTTCATTGAAGAATAAGGAGGTAAATGCAGTGGATGGCGTTGAAATGTGACACAGGGGTGTTTACATTGGAGCTGATTATAAGCTGACATGGAAGGATACCTTGTGCGTCTGTAGGAGACTGAGCAGCGGAATTTGATTCTCCTGGTTTGAGAACAGGTTGATACAACGGCATACAACGGCAAAATAGGACAACTAACAGACATGCACTGAACTCCTAACATCTCCTGACATTCTCTGGAGGGGAGAGACTCTAGACTTTCTGCTGAGATTCTCAGACCAGGCTCCTGGTAAAAACTGAATGTTTCAATGAGCCCATGTGAGAATACAGCAGGAGATCCTACAGAGGATTCACAGAGAGCGAATGAGTGTGTTGATGATGTTTCTAACATGCATCATATATCTCTCTATATAAAATATGTAAAATTATATGTATTATATATTCATCTCTATGAGCTATGTGACAATCTATATATACAACAGGCCTCTAACGCTACTGTAGCACAAGGCTACTCCCCCTTGTTTCACTCATACCTGTCCTTCCTTAAAAAACATTGAAAGGTAGGAATTAACTCCTTGGCGAGGGAATACAGCAGCAATTTAAATGTTACACATGAAATATATAATTTACCTTGTAAACTACACAGCTAAATAAGAGACGTAAACTTTGCACAATATCTTAAGTGATTCAAATAACTCAAAACACAATGTAGACCATAAGTTACATGCATGTGTGATTAGACAGATGTCCCTCATAGTGGCAAACACAAACATTGTTTTGGTTTAAACACTAGATGTCTAGATGGTGAACAAAGTGGAGCAACTTGTTCTGAGGCTCTGTGACCTAATAAAGTCAAAGTCTCCAATGCTTCGGACTCCCGCATTTTTTTTACTTCAATGTAAAATAACAAAGGAAATGTGGCTTTGAAGTTTCTACAATGTAACCATATCTTTTTTGACTTGAATGTCAAAGATCAAAGTAAATGTGGCTTTGAAGTTTCTAGAATATAACCACAAATTATGAGATCACATAATCAGTTGTCCTCCCAAAATCAACAGAGAAAATATCCAAATATCCAAAGACAATTAAACATTGTCTTTGGATATTTTTCAACCTACATCTCTATTGATCTGGATTATTGGACAACATGGATGGCCCCCCCGTCTCACCCAGCCCCATCAGGGCGAGTAAGCGGCCTGTGACTAAGGCCACCAAGAGGAAGGCCACCAAGAGGAAGACCACTGAGAGGAAGACAACCAAGAGGAAGACCACCAAGAGGAAGGCCACACCTGAAAATGAGCGCCCACAGAAGAGGCAGAGGGTTGGAGACGGCCCTGATACCAGCACCGATTCTGCTCAATCAACCCTGGAATCAGTGATCGTGATCAACAGCTCCAGTGACGAGAGCACGGTGTCATCAGGCGACACCAGCACAGGTGACTTACTTAAAAGAATATGTGCTGCTGTTTTAAAAACTGCCTCGTCCAACTTAAAGGAATAATTCTACATTTGAGAAATATAATTATTTACTTTCTTCCAAAGGATTAGATACAAATATTGACACAAACCACTAAACTTTGCGAATACAACATGATGTTGGGTTTTATTGGCACTTGCGTATCAGACTAATTCTTTACTTCAGCGTATTTTCAATCAATAAGTTTGAGGCCTCGCAAGGCGTTCATAGTATTTTAACCTACTTCCAGCACAAATCATTTCTTTTCAAGTATTTCCTTAAAATTAGTTTTATTTTAGTGCAGTAATGTGCCTCATTAATTATTGTGCCGTGATACAGACACTTGTTTCAGGACTAATCTTGCTACACAGTCACTTCTATAGGAAAAAGTGGATATCATTCATGCTCCACTGTCAGTTTATTTTCACTTGCATTAATAAAACATGATTTCAAGGTTTTAAATGATCAACAGACTTGATCTCCTGGATTACAGGCTCATGATAATATGTCTTTACTCGTTCACTGTGCAGGATAACAGCCACAGTCATTGTGAATAATAAACAGTACTTTCACTAACCTTAACCAAACAGTAGTTGCAATGTTCACATAATGTAAGAGCTTACTTTTAAAATGTTGTTGTTTAAAATTACAAAACAATGTTGATTGTGATACAGAATTTTCCAGAGTCATCCAATGTCATCCACCTTATGTGGTCATAGGATTCAGACCTCACTACATGCAGTCAACAGGTTGATGCTCACTGTTTTCTTTCCTCTTTTGTAGTGAGGTTTAGCCTCCCGCACTCATCAAGCCACACCTTGGCGAGTAGGCGGCCCGTGACTAAGGCCCCCAGGAGGAAGGCCACCAAGAGGAAGGCCACCAAGAGGAAGACCACCAAGAGGAAGGCCACACCTGAACATGAGCGCCCAGTGAAGAGGCAGAGGGTTGGAGAGGGCCCTGATACCAGCACCGATTCTGCTCAATCAACCCTGGAATCAGTGATCGTGATCAACAGCTCCAGTGACGAGAGCACGGTGTCATCAGGCGACACCAGCACAGGTGACTTACTTAAAAGAATATGTGCTGCTGTTTGCATGGACGCAATATGATCATGTTAAAATGGGGATTGGTGTTGACTCTAGTTCAGAGGTATTTCACTTTTCTTTTCATGATGCTTTTCACGGTGGTTTAAAAACTGCCTCATCCAACTTAAGGAATAATTCTATATTTGGGGAATATAATTATTTACCCTCTCCCTGAGGATTAGATACAAATATTGACACCAACCACTAAACTTTGCGAATACAACATGTTGGGTTTTTATTGGCACTTGCGCATGAGACTAATTCTTGACTTCAGCGTATTTTCCATCAATATAAGTTGGAGGGGTTCATAGTATTTCCTCCTACTTCCAGCAAAAATCATTTTATTTCAAGTATTTCTTTAAAATTAGCATTATTTTTGTTGTTTCCTTATTGTTGATGAGATACACACACATATTTTCCTTTAGATGATGATTGGGAAGGCAATCAGGATTCCCAAGGAGGTGATGCTCAAGCAGAAGGCAGCAGGCTAACCCTTGACTGTGGGAAGATCTGCAGCAGTGTTGATAATGGACTGGTACAATCTGGATCTGATGCTAGCCCATATTCTGATCTATCAACCCTGGAGCCAGAGGTCAACAGCTCCAGTGACGAGAGCACGGTGTCATCAGGCCACAGCAGCACAGGTGACTTACTTTTAAAGAAAATGTGTTGCTGTTTGCATGGACGCAATTTGATCATGTTAAAATGGGGATTGGTGTTGACTCCAGCTCAGAGGTATTTCACTTTTCTTTTCGTGATTAAACAAACCAGATATGAGAAGTAAATTAAATGATTCAAACAAATATTTATCTTTCAGCCGCATGTCAGGCAGATGGATTTTACTTAGTTGTCATGAAGTTATTTAATGATTTCTCTCCACTGAGCTATTTCCACAACATCTGAAAAGACTCCATATGTTGAAATGTGGTGGTTGAAAGCCTTAGAAAATATGAAAAAGTGGATTATGAGTTATACATCAAAATGTCAGTCCTGGATAAAAACAAGATATTAAGTTAGAGGTAGTGATGCTCCTTTTTTTCACAACTATATTAAACCATGTGTCTGTGTTCGTTGGTGCAGATGACTTCAAGGCCAAGTACTTGAAGCTTGCCAAACTTGGTAAAGGAGGATTTGGAACAGTGTATGCCGGTATCAGAAGGTCTGATCATTTACCAGTAAGTACATAATATGATGTGATAAAATAATTCACTATAATATTCATCCCATACATACTCTGACTTCATCCCTTGAACTAACCAAAGTGCTCATGATCTGTCCTGTAGGTGGCAATAAAATACATCCCCAACTTCACTGGGCGCCGTCAACAAGTGGTGAGTGATCTGTTGTCTCAGCACCAACTGTTGAAATCATTCTGTGACTTTTATGTTTTTGTTGTTTTCTTGTTGTTGATGATTTACACACACATATTTTTCCTTCAGATGTTAAATGGGAAGGAATACTGGATTCCCATGGAGGTGCACCTCATGCAGCAAGCCGCAGGCTATCCAGGGACTGTGGGAGGATCTGCAGCAGTGTCGTTACTGGACTGGTACGAGCTGGACCGAATGGTTATACTGGTCATGGAGAGGCCAGTCCCCTCAATGGAGCTGCTCCACTTCATAAAGGAGAACAATGGTCCGATGGCCGAGGACGTTGCAAAGGTACTGTTGTTTTATTCTTTGTGTGAGATGTTTCCTAGACTTCTACTGAAAAGGTCAGTATTTTGAATATCATCAGTTTCAGTGGAGAGTGTTTGGCTGCTATCCCACCTATATTTAATTTGAGTCCAATCGCGACTAACATTTAAATTTCTAAATTAAATTATTTGAGATTCACTTTTAGAAACCTTTACTTTATTGACGGCTCTTTAGTTGTAATAATGGATATATTATTAGCTGAAATGTGGAGAAAACTATTTCAGCACAAATTCTCTTTTGAAGTTCTCAACAGATTACATAGTATGATTAAACAGCCATTAAATAGACCTTGTGTCAGGTCGTTTTCTACAATCGCCCGTCCATAAATAAGAAAGGCCTTTGGACCTCAACTTAGTCCTCAAAGTGTTTAGGCGTAGATGGATATTTGAACCCCTATAAGTTCATGTGAAGTGTGCTCTGGTTGAAAGATCCAGAGCAGCTCCAACATAGACTGTGTTTTTCAGTCCCACCCAGAGTCCCTTCTTCATCTCTCTAACTCATTTGTGATTCTCTTTCTCAGATCATCATGAGGCAGCTGGTGGATGCTGCCATAGACTTGAAAGCCAAGGGCATCTTGCACAGAGATATTAAAGGAGAGAACATCCTCATAGAGTCAAGCTCCGATGGCCTGCGAGTGCGCTTTATTGATTTTGGATGTGGCTGCAATTGGGTGGAAAACACAATTTACACACTATTCTCTGGTACGTACGGCCTGTCTTGTTATCCAGCATTTCATTCATCTGACTATTAAGTCTCTGCCTATTCCTCATCCTTTGCTTTTTTCTGTCTCCTTCTATCTGATTTATTGTAGGAACCCCTGAATTCCATCCTCCAGAGTTTAAAATCAACAGGCAATACATGGCTGGCCCCATGACAGTCTGGCAGTTGGCATCATTGCTTTTTGAAATGCTTTATGGATTCAGGCGGTTCTCCACCACAAAGTTCCTCAGAAATGGACTCAAAATCAGTTCTGTATGGTCCAAAGGTGAGACAACGCCAGTTACAATGTGCAGTTATTATGTTCCTTTCCATGTTACAGTCAATCATTGTAGATTCAAGACTCATCGTTTCCATATCGTCTGTCCTCTCTCTTCACAGACTGCCAAGACTTCTTGGGAAAGTGTTTGACTTTAGAGCCTGAGGACCGTGCCACTCTGGAGGAACTTAAGCAGCACCCCTGGCTACACAACCCCGGTGCCTAGCCCCAATCCCCATCCCTGGGGACCCCAGCCATAAACATTTTTGCCTGCTGCCGTCTGGCCGACGGTACCGCACCACCAGGCTCAGAGACAGTTTCATCCCCCAAGACATCTGAACTGCATTAACTTCACCAAACCAGCACCGTGGCATATTTGCATATTTGCACCATTGCACATAATTGCACTGTTGTTGTTTTATTTTTCTCTTCATCTGTGTATATATATATATATTTAGAAAAAAATATTTTATTTTCTATTTAAAATGTTAATATTATATTTTATTATATTTTATACTATTTCTATTTTATCTTTTTTTGGGGTTGTAATTACTTGAGCATTGCTAGCCAGCCTGCCAGTCGGCTAGCTAGCCAGCATTGCTAGCCAGCCTGTGACTCAAGCATGTCATTGCCAACTACTGCTTAATGTTATTGTTGTGCATTTGATAATAAAAAATCTTGAATCTTGAATCTTGAATCTGGTCGTCGTTTTACCAGACTCCATGAGCCAGACGGGATAGCCTCCATGTGAGTCTACATCGAAATGACAGAGTCATGCTTGAAAACCAAAGATGCAAACTCCAGACTATGTCAGGTTTATTCTATCTTATGACTTACTTGACTGTTCCTTCTTAACAGGACCAATAATTTCATTTGGACTGAATGAAACCTTACTATCTAAATTGCCCTCAGATAATTTATGTTGTGCCAGGTCGTACCTCCTGTTTGATAAATGTCTCAGCTGGATATCACACTGTCTGCCTCTCACTAATCAAACTGTTTAACTTTCCTGAAATAAACTTTTCTTACCATATGTGGCTGTCGTCGTATTTCTGTCCAAGTCAATGGGGGTTTAAGAAAACCTTGTGTGAAGTTGATTGGCCCGGTGGATGTTTGTAGCTCCAGCTTGGAAGGTATTTCCTGATTGGTTGCCGTGAGCAGGATGGGTCACGGTGGAAGCCCACGTACAAGTGTGGTCATTCAGTGGCTGTGAACAGTGCTCCGTTTTCATCTCACATACACGCGAAGGCTCGGAAGCAGCCAGACCTGCAGTGACTTGGGATTGCTATGGCCGTGTACTTATTATGGCTTCATTGGCTGCATTTTACATTGATTTTTGTCAAACTGCAAGGTGAGTTGTATGGCTTGAAATGTGTATTTAATTGTTTATTTATCTCCACTTTATGTGAAATAGTTAGTTGTTTAAATTGTGTCTTTTCTTTGCCCTTTCTACTTTTGAAATCTTATGTCTGTCTTATTATCATATTGTCAATCATACGTGAAGCACTTGAACTGCACCAACAATCATTCAAAGTGCTATATAGGAGGAGTGTGGTCACAATGATACAACCAGACTCTATGCATGTATCTATTCTCAATGTTAAATAGTCATACTAAACAAGTCTGCCCTTATATAGCTCGAGATCAGTGGTCACCAAGCTTTTCAAACGCAAGATCACTTTTTAATTCCGAACGTAAGCCGAGATCTACCACCCTGATATTTTCCAGAAAACCCACTTAAGAGGGTCACACTTATTATTATTTGCAATTTCTGTTAAAGGGTGAATGTACAATAAATAAATATACACAAAGAAGGGCAGTTGTGCAACTGTTTCTATTCATTGCACAATATTCAAATTAATATCAATTCATATTTAAAATGCAAAATATAGAGCTTCTGTTACACATCATGTTCTGCAGAGGAACTGCTACTGTAGCAGAATGTTTTTAGATTAGATTAGATTCAACTTTATTGTCAGTGCAGAGTACAAGTACATATACAACGAAATGCAGTTTAGCATCTAACCAGAAGTGCAAAAAAAGGCAGTAAAAGTGCAGAGTATTGTGCATAGTGGAATATGTAAATAAATAGGAAGTACATATCGGCTTTGATTTGAATATGGCCACAAATATGATTATTGCCATGTATGAAATAAGTCCCTTGTACTCAACTAAATACCAGTACTACACAGTATGAAGCCGTGCATCTTCCGCTACTGCAAATGTTTTAACAATAAAAAAACCTTTTTAAACAAGGGAATGGATTCCATTAACAGAAACGCTGGAGTGCTTTTATTTTGAAATAAAGTACATTTTCTCTATTTATTCTGCTGTGAACCACAATGTTAATCTGTTTATGACACAAATATATTTGAGAACCTGTTTCAAAGTTAAAGCACTCCAGCGTTTCACCTTCTGAATCCACTCATTTGTATCAACACACCGAGAGATGCTCATCTTCATACCGTACAGTCCTGACATTTACTTTAGTACATGAACCAACTTGCTCTTGAAGGAAATGCAGGAGATAAACCTGCAACTCCACCGACACACAGCTGATCTGCGGTGCGATGACAGCCAGTGAGTCCAGAGAGTTGGGGGATCGACAGTGAAGACTGCAAGATCGACCGGTAGTTCGAGATCGACGGGCTGTCAACCCCTGGTATAGATATACTTTTTTCTCTGGATTGTTATTTTCTTCAGAGGTAAAGTCACGGAAGAGGGGTCAATGGGTCACATCAAACAGAGGTGACCGGTTTAGGTGTTATATCTCAGATCTGAGTTTTATAGCCCTATATACGGAACAACAACCTTATTTTTCAACCTTAGAAACACAGCAAATGTTCGGCCATTTATAAATCAAACAGATGCGTAAAAGCTGATTCAGGCCTTAATAAGAAACCACCAAAAGGACAGCAAGGGTGTGTATCGGCCTCCACTGGCTTGGTTAAAAGCAGAAATGAGGGAGAGTGAGAAAGAGGGATTGAAGTGGAGGAGAGTAGAGAGAAAGAGAGGGAGGTAGAAAAATAGTTGCTATATACTGCACATACATGTCAGAGATGAGGACTGAGTGAGGTGGTTCTCCAACATTGAGCTCAGACACATAGAGGAGAGCGGGGTAATGTGAAACACCCCCTGTATCTAGGCAACGGAACACATTTGTGGTCATGTGACCATTATGTTTTCAAGCCCCTCCCATTCCCCCCTTGCCATGAAGGAGAAGTTGGTGCTGGTGCTGTGGAAAGTATGTTTTTTCACCCAAACATTTTTTTTGCATGTAAAAGTACATTTTCTTGATTTGAACTTAATCAACTGTTGTGTCAAAACAAATTGATTCAGGTAGAAAAACTTATATCATACATGTTGGTGAACTTCCAACATATAAAACCATGTGATTGATGCTAGCTGAAGATTAGCCTGAATTGTTGGTTGTGTGGTAAAGTGGGACAAATGCTGTGGGGTAAAGAGAGACAGTGTCTCACTTTACCCCACCATGAAGCACAAGTTAAGTTTAGTCTTAAACATATTTTTGTGTAATATTACATTACATATGTTTCATATTTAATGTCATAAACATTGTAGAGAGGCCATCATGTCAAGAAACTATACACCAGCAAGACAACCTGGGGCCAAACACCCCTCGCAGAGATGGAGAGTGCAGCCGCTGAGGTCATGCAAGGAAAGAAGTCCTTAAGAAAAGCTGGAAGGGATAGAAATATTGATAAGACAACCCTCAAAAGATTCATAAAGGAAAAAGAGAAAGGGAAAGTAAAATCAGTAGCCTGGGATAAAGATAATATTCACAGATGAGAGGGAGGAGGAGCCAAACACTTGAAACAACTAGCTGACCAGTTCCATGGCCTTGCTCCAGTTAAGTGCCGTGAACTGGCATTTGAATACGCAGAGAAAAACAATATCCCTGTCCCTGCCAATTGGACAAAGAAACAATGTGCCGATAAGCTAGGGTGTGCAAGAGATCACATGAATCATAATAATCATAAATGTGCTTAATTGACCAATCCCCATGATTCTTTTACTAGTCCGATATTAGTGGTTGTCAACCTAGCTGTCGGGATTTGAACTATTACAACATGTGTTGTTATGGCAGTTTTAAAGTGGAAAAAGTAAGTGGACCACTTTACCCCTTGGCTGGGGTAAAGTGAGACACAAGACCACTTTTTAAAAAACAACCATATTTTCACTGCCCTTTGTCCTGAAGACATTCTGATCATTTCCATTGCCAGGAAAAATCCTGAATTATTGGAAAATCTGTAAATTTTACTGATATATCATTTAAGCTCGCCTAGAGGGGAGTAAATAAAAAAATGTCTCACATTACCCCGCTCTCCCCTACTGTGGGATCACAATGTAATGATCAACATCGACATGAGTCTTTTTACAAAAAATTGATGTTCTTCTGTGAATTTCACCTCTCTCTCTCTCTCTCGCTCTCTCTCTCTCTCTCTCTCCCCCCCCCCCCCCCCTCTTAAATTTGGCCTTGAGACTGTTTGTTGTGTTGCAAAGCTGACCTCTGCTCACAGCCGTCCGGGAAATCATTTTGAAATCTGCTCTTTAAACAAATAACAAAACACAACTGAATGTTTTAATGTTACACACATAAAATAATCCAAATGAAAGTTGAGACTAAAACATGCAGGAAGCAAAGTTACAGTATCATCAGCATTCAGACTGACAACATATGAATTTTTACATTTTTTACGTTATGTGTATTCTTCAGGGAGGGTGTTAATTTCATTTAATTCTTTAAGAAGTTGTCAGTGTTCTTCACATGTGTCTCTGAAACCCGTATGTTAAAATAGTAAATAAAGAAACAACCACAGTGTTAGTCTTCCAGTGTGTATGGCTTTAAAGAACATGTGTTTGGTTTGTGTGTTGGCTTCAGAGCGACAGCGTCACGTCACAGTCACTGTCACAGAAAGTGTTAACTCCTCATTCTTTAACTATTTGGGGAAATGCCCCCAACAATCACTAACTTGTTTGGATTTGAACTGGGTCTTTGCTCGGCTTCGTCCTGAAGCATCAGAATTGTCAAAATGTGCTCAAGATATTTGGGATTTATTCTTCTGGTTTGGTTTCCAGGAGCACTACACAGTAAGAGACTCAAATTTACCCCTAGAATCATTTGAATTTGTTTTTTTAAACACACACGCATTTAGAAATATTATTCTCTTGCTTATCTCTGTTTCAGCACAAAGTGCAGCTCAGCCTTGTCCTGCTCCCTCACTGGTCAATGGTTATTTCCTCCCTGTTAAAGAAACGTATACTCATGACTCTAAGCTCACCTATGCCTGTGAAAGCCCCCTTAAACCAGCTGTGGAGGGTTGGTGGGCATGGAGTGTGTGTCAAAATGGCACATGGTCTCCTACGCCACGATGTATCGGTAAGTTTTTTACAAATCAAATCATTTGTGGTGTTAAGTGGTCTCATCACTCTGTATATTAGGTATGAACAGCACAGCCCTCTCAGGCATTATGCACAGTTTAAGCTTCTCTCATGTCATTAAAGGGTGCATATAAAAAAAAAATGCATATAGGGTTAGAGATTAGGGTTCAGGTCAAAGTACCAAAAAACTTTGACCTGCTGTTTTTCATACATCATTTTTTGAAGTGACAATGTCTTCTCATTCACAGGTTTTACCCACAATACAAACCCTGCTACAAAATGCATCCTTTTGTATCCAAACTCAGTTCTCATCAGGAACTTTGGATAAAATCTTGAGATATTCCTTGAAAAAAATAATTTGATGTATTTTGTTCTATTTTACCAGGATGTTCTTTGAAGATGAGGGGTCCAAACATCAACAGACCACCCACTATATGATCAAAATGATAACTATTCTTTGGTTGGTTCTTTTCTCTTTCAGAGGAAAAAGCCTGCATTCCACCAACTATTGATAATGCAAAATACACAGAGGCCTCAGAAGGTTGGTACGAGGAGGGAGACATCATCAGGATCACATGTGACAAAGGATATGAACACAAAGACAACATCGCAACAGCCAGATGTAGATATGGGACATGGGTCTCTTTGCCCACCTGTGAGAGTAAGTCGTTCAGCTTTGTGCAGAGTCTAAATCTTACTCCATGAATTCTCACAGGCTACATAAACCAAACTGCCTGTTTGATCCATGAATTTTTTTTTTTTTACAGTGAGCACCAAATCGTGCAGTGCGCCCCCTAAAGCCCCACATGCTGTAATCGTTGACCAGGGATACCAGGAGATGTTTCCTGAAGATGAAGGAGTGAAATATGAATGTGAAGATGGATACAGCATCGAGGGATCACACAATTATACACTTTTCTGTCTGGCTGGAATCTGGACTGAAGGCCCAATGTGCAGTAAGTGGACAATATGCTGATAGGATCAAGGGCACATCGTGAGCTCTGAGAAGTAAAGCAAACACGTCTGCAATGATGGTTCCATTTGTCAGTGGTTTAATTGAATTCTTATTGGAAGGTGATATTTTGTCATTTCACGAGAAGTGTACAAGGACGAGTCAAACTGCAGCTCAGAGCAAATCTGCATGTGAGCAGGAGCAGTTTTAAGGGAGAAAGGTAAAGGGTTGTGAGGGAAAGCAATAGAAATGGCTCTTAAATGAAGAAAGGATAGAACCTCTATACTCTACTCCCTAAAGCGGCGCTACATAAAGAGTGCGGATGCAGGCTTTTGATTTTGTGACACAGCCACGTTCAAAATAGAATAGGATACTACAGGTTGTTGTTCTTTGAAAACAAACATCACCAGCAGTAAATAAAAGCAGGCGTTACATCAATTGAATCAAACGTCTGTCTCCTAGAAGTTAGGTCTCTACATGTGTATGTAATGTTTGTCCATTTAGGTAAAGAGACAGGACGAGGTGGTGGACATGGTGGTTCTGCTGAGGCAGGAACAGTCGGGGGACACAGCACGTCCTCTGGAAGAGTGACACAACCTGCGGGTGGAGGAGCTGGAGGTAGTTTACTGATGTTGATTAGAAATTAATCAGTAAATCTCTTTATCTAACCCCACTAAGGAGTATGTAAGGACTCTGATTTATTTTCTTTCCATTCAGGAAGCAGACCAGATATTGGACATGGTGGTTCTGTGGAGGTGGTCCCAGGTGGGGGACACATCACGTCCTCTGACCCTGGGACACAACCTGGCAGTGGAGGTAGGCCTTCATCTCTTCTGTCACTGTGATAAAATACGAGCAGATACCACTCATTGATTTAAAGTTTTAAAATTTCAAAAGGTACAAAATGTCCTTGGACAAAGCTCTGAATGAATAAGAAAGAAATAACATTCTAATGAGTTGTGTATAACTTCATTTCTGTCTTCATGTGCTCTGTGTCTTACAGGATCTTCCAGCACCTCTGCAAACAGGCCTCTCTTCACATCGAGTAAGTCAATGAGACTCATTCGCTTCTTTGAGACAAACCATCGTCATCATGGCTCCACCTCTCCCCCTGACCCTCAAACTCTCAGCATTGTAAAAAACTAATGGATCATTGATGGAGGACACTTTACTGGTTGGAAAGAAAAGAAATGAACTCATGACTAGGGTTGCAAAGGGGCAAAAAATTTCGGTTAATTTTCTGAAACTTTCCGAAAACTTTCCATGGGAATATTCAGCTCGGGAATTTTGGGAATTTTGAAAAAAACTAATTATATAAATTAAACGCTGAGCACTAAAAACATCATTCAAAACTCTATTTTAAAGATGTATGGAATGCAAGACACACTGCACGTTGAATTTCAACCCTGCACTGTGCATCTCTCCATCACTTGCAGATAACTCCCAGCTTCCTGCACACTACAGCAGAGCTATTGAGGCCTGCTGTAGTGTGCAGGACTAGTCAGGTAAGTTTCGATGATATTACTGGGGGAAATATATTAGCATGCTGATTGAGGATTGTTCATCTGTTCATCTAGCCTATTTCTATTCATTTATCCATCAATTGTAAAATATTTTCAAAGACAATTCCAATTGGCCAACTATTTATATCTCTGGCATTGCTTTAGTGTTTTTTTCCAAGCTTTTTTCTCATCTTATTCTACAGAACAATGCCACGTGCACTATCTCATGTGTGGAGACATTTCACCCCGGCCAATGTAGAAGGAAAGGCTGTGTACATTTGCAAATACTGTGCAAAGACTTATGTTAAGAATGACACAAAGATGCAGAAGCATATAGTCAAGTGCCCAAAGTTTCCTCAGGGCTCAAATCAGCCTACGAAAAAACAAAATGTTTATATTTATATCTGTATATGACAAGGTAAATACAGTTAGAATAAATTACCCACACAATTTCAAGTTTATTTCCGTTAATTCCCTTTAATTCCCATATATACCCGTTAATTCCCATGGCAAGTTTCCAGCTTTGAATATTCCCGGAATTTTGCAACCCTATTTATTACTTTTATTAATAGGGACATTCACCATCTTGTCCTATATTCTAAAGTATGCAGTGTATTACTACCTGCAAAATGATTGTCCTTGTCATTCGTTCATTAAGTCGTCGGAGGTGAAGACTTGAGAAGCCTCTTCCTTCTTTTCTTCTTCTATTGTTTAATGATGTGTTTTTTTTTCCTTCCTGCAATTGATCTGTGGGTCCAAACTATAAAAAAGCTTTTTTTTTCACTGCAAACAAATCAAACCATGCTTCAGTTCGATCTGGACCTGACACCCCCTCTTTTTGTCAAACTGAATTTTAGTGGGATGTTACAGACGGTGCGAGACATTAAAACGTCTGCAGGACTGGAGCCGAACCATGTGGTTGATGTGAAAGGCCCCTTAGAAGTCTCTTTATCTGCCTGATCTTCACATGTGCACAACTTAAATTAACAATAAAAGAAGTGGGACTTTGGGAGGAGGCCCATGCAACCTGCATTCGAACCAAGAACATACTGGATGTGAACGCCTGTGCTAACCACTGTACCACTGTGCCACCTGGAAGCCAGTTTCACTTACAAAGAAATCTGAATAGAAGTCAACATTGTCAATTCAGCATAGAGAATCATTTGGGGATGATTTGGGTCAAAATCTTTGTTCATTACTACACAAAGCAATTTTCAGTTCCCAGCAGTGCTGTGTAATTGCCTTTTTCCACAATGTTCATTTTAGTACCACAAGTTGTGTTGTTGCTGATGAGAGGATCTTTTCACAGAGATAATTTGACAGACTTAAATAATCTTTTTTTTTTCCTTTTCAGTCGAACACTGTGGGAAACATCCAATCGTTCCTAATGGTGTCGTTGTGGAAGAGAAACCAATGTATTTGAAATTTAAGTGTCAGGCTTTTTACAAACAAGTCGGTGAAGACACTGTGGTGTGTTTCAGTGACGGCTCTTGGTCAAAAGTACCCGTCTGCCAAGGTATAAAGAGGTCAACACTTATTTTAGTTCCTTCAGTCTGTCAAATATCCAAATATTTTTAAAACCAAAATATTTATCCATGTATTTTTTTCTATTCATTTTGTGCAGATGCATTTTGTGTCTTGGAACCTGGTTATTATGATCAGAGTTCAAAGGTTTCTCTGGCTATGTATATAAAAGAAGGAGAGACGAAACATATTCCATGTCCTTGGGAGGATTGGAGCGTGGCTGTTCATTGCTCCAATCGCAGAATCACTCATACTCGCTGTAAGTATAAATAAATTCTGTGTTTTGTATTTCAACGTGTCACATACTTTTTGTTCCTGCCTTTTTCATTGTCGGCTAACAAACATGAACCTCTGAGCTCTGATTCTCGGTAAGAAGCAGAGGAGACAAAGTCAGTAACTCTGTGAAAAAGATGTATTTTCAGTCAATTATCAATAATGAGATGCATTTGTCAACATTCTTGAGTGAATCTCAGGAGTCAGAGACGGGTGGTTCATAACTATATTAAAAAAAAACTACAGGGACAAACCATTGTTGTTCAGAGAAGGTTTTCTTCTGTAAGTGTTGTCAGGCAGGAAGGTTTTGAATCACATCTCAATAACAATATTTTAAGTGAATTCAGAGACTTACTGAAAAATTCACGACTGTTTTTACTTAATTTTTTTAGGCTGTAGAAGTTATTACCATCGTATGGTAAGTGTTCTTGGATAATTCTTTTTTCTTTAATTACGATATAACAACTTGATTTTTATTAACATAGGCACCTCTGTTTGTTGGTTGGTTTGTTTGTTAGTTGGCACGAATACATAAAAACTACTGACCGGATAATCAGGAAACCTAGTGGAAGAATGTTGTGTCGGCTTTTCATGATTTTCATTAATTGCTTCGACAATAATTCTTGGATCTTGATGAAAATTTTAAAAAACAATATTTAGGGGACTGATATTTATGATCGTGTGCAATTCGGTGCTGATCCAAAGAAAAATCTGGATCACATGAATATAAATGTGGTTTCATAAGGGGACTGTTGGCCCTTTGTGCCATTCTAGTTATTATTGTGTTTTGCCTTATAGTGTTTAATGTTTTTTAAACTTTATTTTATAATTGTCTGTATTGTAACCAGGGAGCTTGCACCTAAAGCACAGCGAGGGAGCTCCTCCTGCCTGTTGGATGACTCATCAACGACTGACAACCAAAGCCAAGCAGGAAACTGATGAAATCGCTGCAGCAGAAAACAACAGTGGATTCTTTTTTAACCAAATGTATTTCAAAGATCCTCACAGTGTTGGAGCTTGGTGCTGTTTGACAGCTTGTATCTTCATAACTGGAGCACATGATCAATACTACTTATACACTGTGCTGGTGTATGGCTACAGTAGTTTGAATAAAATGTCCACTATACATTCCAACAGAAACCTTGGTATTCTTTTGTTTAGATCAGGCATATCTGTGTCAAATAATGACTTATGATTTATGATCAATACGTACGACAACCAGCTTATAGTTAAATCACTTTTTATATAATTCTTGCTAAGAGTTCATTTTGGGTGTCTGAAATCACCAACTCAATCACTAACCTATACGTCACTTTATAAGAACATTTATGAGGGGAACTTTGAGCTCATTGGCAAAATAAACTTTTTGACACTACTTGATAGAGTTTCTCTGATCCTCATGACGAACAGCAGCCAGGGGAATTTCTATAGTCACTTCTGAATGTTTATTTTAAGCTTAGTATTAAAATCTTTAGGTAAAAAGCAGGTTCAATTCATGTAGTTATCTAGAAATAGACTTGATTGCTGCAGTTTGTGCTTTTACCACCACAACTCACACATTTGTCTCATGCCGGTCAAAAATAATGAGATAAACGAACAGGGTATAAAATCTTCTCAAAACATTCAGACAATACAAAATGGCGAACAGTGATTAGTAAAAGATTTGGCACACGGCCGTGGTCTTAATTGAACAATTGTGACACAGTGGACTAAACATGTGTGTTTTTAGAAGCACACATGTGATAATGAGTGAGAATGAATGTAGAAGAGGAAGTTGTTTGAGACATTAGTGATCATTTTACTACATGTATTCATAACGATGTCCAGATACAGATCATCTCGTCTCTGTTGTCGGGGCAGAGACTGTTTGTTGTGTTGCAACGCTGACCTCTGCTCACAGCTGTCCGGGAAATCATTTTGAAATCTGCTCTTTAAACAAATTCTGTGTTAACAAACATGGAGGTAAAAAAACAAAACACAACTGAATGTTGGAATGTTACACAAATAAAATAATCCAAAGGAAAGTTGAGACTAAAACATGCAGGTAGCAAAGTTACATTATCAACAGCGTCAACAGATTCATTTCCTTATATGCACGTTTGTTCTGAAAGATAAAATCACAATAAAGAGATAATATCATAAATGTTGAACATTGAATAATGGGTTAGGTTAATGATTTGTTGTTTTTATTACTATAATTGTATTATTTATAATTATATATTAATCTAAGATAATTCATATAATTACAATTAAATCTGCATGTTTAAAGCCCCTCGTGGTTATTAGTTACTTTAAGATATAGTGTATAACTTTACTGCTTAATGAGATGATATGCAAAGTCTATCATGATTAAGATTTTTTTATTTTTCATTACTTTATGTGTTTTGACTCTATAATAGGGGCTGTTGATTTCATTTGATCCTCTAGAAGTTGTCAGTGTTCTTCACATGTGTTTCTGAAACCCATATGTAGATAAAAGTTAATAAAGAAACAACACTACCTCTTCCAGTGTGTATGGCTTTAAAGAACAAGTTTTGGTTTGTGTGTTGGCTTCAGAGCGACAGCGTCACGTCACAGTCACTGTCACAGAAAGTGTTAACTCCTCATTCTTTAACTATTTGGGGAAATGCCCCCAACAATCACTAACTTGTTTGGATTTGAACTGGGTCTTTGCTCGGCTTCGTCCTGAAGCATCAGAATTGTTAAAATGTGCTCAAGATATTTGGGATTTATTCTTCTGGTTTGGTTTCCAGGAGCACTACACAGTAAGAGACTCAAATTTACCCCTAGAATCATTTAATTTGTTTTTTTAAACACACGCATTTCAAAAAATTATTCACTTGCTTATCTCTGTTTCAGCACAAAGTGCAGCTCAGCCTTGTCCTGCTCCCTCACTGGTCCATGGTTATTTCCTCCCTGTTAAAGAAACGTATTCTCATGAGTCCAAGCTCACCTATGCCTGTAGAAACACACGTAAACCAGCTGTGCAGGGTTGGTGGGCAGGGAGCGTGTGTCAAAATGGCACATGGTCTCCTACGCCACGATGTATCGGTAAGTTTTTCACAAATCAAATCATTTGTGGTGTTAAGTGATCTCATCACTCTGTATATTAGGTATGAACAGCACAGCCCTCTCAGGCATTATGCACAGTTTAAGCTCCTCTCATGTTATTAAAGGGTCACCCAGGGACTGTGAATGTTAGAAAACACTGACGTTAGTGAGATATCATAAAAGTAGTGTATAAATGTGTATATATATTTGTGTTTCTTTAAAAAAATGACTGACATATTATGTGTGGATTAAATGCATTTAGGGCTAGACATTAGGGTTCGGGTAAAAAATCATAGTATGGAAAAAAGGAGAAGATGAGCAATGTTATTCATTTATAAAATGTTTATGTGACACTGTCACAGGTTTTACCCACAATACAAACCCTGCTACAAAATGCATCCTTGTGAACATCACTTGACGAACTCAAACCTTTTTGATCCTAATTTAAGCCCGTAGCTCTCTCACTAGCTGTGGATCAGACCTGCACACTTCTCAAAAGGAACTTTGGACAAAATCTTTAGATATTCCTTGAAAAAATAATTTGATGTATTTTGTTCTATTTTACCAGGATGTTCTTTGAAGATGAGGGGTCCAAACATCAACAGTCCACCCACTACATGATCAAAATGATAACTATTCTTTGGTTGGTTCTTTTCTCTTTCAGAGGAAAAAGCCTGCATTCCGCCAACTATTGCCAATGCAAAATACACAGAGGCCTCAGAAGGTTGGTACGAGGAGGGAGACATCATCAGGATCACATGTGACAAAGGATATGAACACAAAGACAACATCGCAACAGCCAAATGTAGATATGGGACATGGGTCTCTTTGCCCACCTGTGAGAGTAAGTCGTTCAGCTTTGTGCAGAGTCTAAATCTTACTCCATGAATTCTCACAGGCTACATAAACCAAACTGCCTGTTTGATCCATGACAAATGTGCTTTTTTTTTTTTTAAAGTGAGCATCAAATCGTGCAGTGCGCCCCCTAAAGACCAACACGCTGTAATCATTGACCAGGTTTACCAGGAGATGTTTCCTGAAGATGCAGGAGTGAAATATGAATGTGAAGATGGATACAGCATCGAGGGATCACACAATTATACACTTTTCTGTCTGGCTGGAATCTGGACTGAAGGCCCAATGTGCAGTAAGTGGACAATATGCTGATAGGATCAAGGGAAAATCATTGACTACATGTATCTCCAACTATTTTCAAATAAAACAAAAGACTTATCTGTGGTCTTGGGAGAGCGAAGTCAAGGAATGATCTGCTGAACTTTGTTAAACAGCCGTGAGAAGTAAAGCAAACATGGTTTAATTTGTCAGTGTCCTCTGACCCTGGGACACAACCTGGCAGTGGAGGTAGGTCTTCGTCTCTTCTCTCACTGTCATAAAATACGAGCAGATACCACTCGTTGATTTAAAGTTTTAAAATTTCAAAAGCTGCAAAGTGTCTTTGGACAAGATCTCAATGAATACGAAATAAATGTCATTCTAATGAGTTGTGTATAACTTCAATTCTGTCTTCATGTGCTCTGTGTCTTACAGGATCTTCCAGAACCTCTGCCAACAGGCCTCTCTTCACATCCAGTAAGTCAATGAGACTCATTCGCTTCTTTGAGACGAACCATCGTCATCATGGCTCCACCTCTCCCCCTGACCCTCAAACTCTAAGCATTGTAAAAAACTAATGGATCATTGATGGAGGACACTTTACTGGTTGGAAAGAAAAGAAGAGAAATTAACTTATGACTTTTATTAATAGGGACATTCACCATCTTGTCCTATATTCTAAAGTATGCAGTGTATTACTACCTGCAAAATGATTGTCCTTGTCATTCGATCATTAAGTCGTCGGAGGTGAAGACTTGAGAAGCCTCTTCCTTCTTTTCTTCTTCTATTGTTTAATGATGTTGTTTTTTTTCCTTCCTGCAATTGATCTGTGGGTCCAAACTATAAAAAAGCTATTTTTTTTCACAGCAAACAAACCAAACCATGCTTCAGTTCGATCTGGACCTGACACCCCCTCTTTTGGTCAAACTGAATTTTGGTTGGTTGTTACAGACGGTGCGAGACATTAAAACGTCTGCAGGACTGGAGCCGAACCATGTGGTTGGTGTGAAAGGCCCCTTAGAAGTCTCTTTATCTGCCTGATCTTCACACGTGCACAACTTAAATTAACAATAAAAGAAGTGGGACTTTGGGAGGAGGCCCATGCAACCTGCATTCGAACCAAGAACATACTGGATGTGAACGCCTGTGCTAACCACTGTACCACTGTGCCACCTGGAAGCCAGTTTCACTTACAAAGAAATCTGAATAGAAGTCAACATGGTCAATTCAGCATAGAGAATCATTTGGGGATGATTTGGGTCAAAATCTTTGTTCATTACTACACAAAGCAATTTTCAGTTCCCAGCAGTGCTGTGTAATTGCCTTTTTCCACAATGTTCATTTTAGTACCACAAGTTGTGTTGTTGCTGATGAGAGGATCTTTTCACAGAGATAATGTGACAGACTTAAATAATCTTTTTTTTTTCCTTTTCAGTCGAACACTGTGGGAAACATCCAATCGTTCCTAATGGTGTCGTTGTGGAAGAGGAACCAATGTATTTGAAATTTAAGTGTCAGGCTTATTACAAACAAGTCGGTGAAGACACTGTGGTGTGTTACAGTGATGGCTCTTGGTCAAAAGTACCCGTCTGCCAAGGTATAAAGAGGTCAACACTTATTTTAGTTCCTTCAGTCTGTCAAATATCCAAATATTTTTAAAACCAAAATATTTATCCATGTTTTTTTTTCTGTTAATTTTGTGCAGATGCATTTTGTGTCTTGGAACCTGGTTATTATGATCAGAGTTCAAAGGTTTCTCTGGCTATGTATATAAAAGAAGGAGAGACGAAACATATTCCATGTCCTTGGGTGGATTGGAGCGTGGCTGTTCATTGCTCCAATCGCAGAATCACTCATACTCGCTGTAAGTATAAATAAATTCTGTGTTTTGTATTTCAACGTGTCACATACTTTTTGTTCCTGCCTTTTTCATTGCCGGCTAACAAACATGAATTGCTGAGCTCTGATTCTCAGTAAGAAGCAGAGGAGACAAAGTCAGTAACTCTGTGAAAAAGATGTATTTTCAGTCAATTATCAATAATGAGATGCATTTGTCAACATTCTTGAGTGAATCTCAGGAGTCAGAGACGGGTGGTTCATAACTATATTGAAAAAAAACTACAGGGACAAACCATTGTTGTTCAGAGAAGGTTTTCTTCTTTAAGTGTTGTCAGGCAGGAAGGTTTTGAATCACATCTCAATAACAATATTTTAAGTGAATTCAGAGACTTACTGAAAAAGTCACGACTGTTTTTACTTAATTTTTTTAGGCTGTAGAAGTTATGACCATCGTATGGTAAGTGTTCTTGGATAATTATTTTTTCTTTAATTACGATATAACAACTTGATTTTTATTAACATAGGCACCTCTGTTTGTTGGTTGGTTTGTTTGTTAGTTGGCACGAATACATAAAAACTACTGACCGGATAATCAGGAAACCTAGTGGAAGAATGTTGTGTCGGCTTTTCATGATTTTCATTAATTGCTTCGACAATAATTCTTGGATCTTGATGAAAATTTAAAAAAAATATATTTAGGGGACTGATATTTATGATCGTGTGCAATTCGGTGCTGATCCAAAGAAAAATCTGGATCACATGAATATAAATGTGGTTTCATAAGGGGACTGTTGGCCCTTTGTGCCATTCTAGTTATTATTGTGTTTTGCCTTATAGTGTTTAATGTTTTTTAAACTTTATTTTATAATTGTCTGTATTGTAACCAGGGAACTTGCACCTAAAGCACAGCGAGGGAGCTCCTCCTGCCTGTTGGATGACTCATCAACGACTGACAACCAAAGCCAAGCAGGAAACTGATGAAATCGCTGCAGCAGAAAACAACAGTGGATTCTTTTTTAACCAGATGTATTTCAAAGATCCTCACAGTGTTGGAGCTTGGTGCTGTTTGACAGCTTGTATCTTCATAACTGGAGCACATGATCAATTCTACTTATACACTGTGCTGGTGTATGGCTACAGTAGTTTGAATAAAATGTCCACTATACATTCCAACAGAAACCTTGGTATTCTTTTGTTTAGATCAGGCATATCTGTGTCAAATAATGACTTATGATTTATGATCAATACGTACGACAACCAGCTTATAGTTAAATCACTTTTTATATAATTCTTGCTCAGAGTTTATTTTGGTTGTGTCTGAAATCACCAACTCAATCACTAACCTATACGTCACTTTATAAGAACATTTATGAGGGGAACTTTGAGCTCATTGGCAAAATAAACTTTTTGACACTACTTGATAGAGTTTCTCTGATCCTCATGACGAACAGCAGCCAGGGGAATTTCTATAGTCACTTCTGAATGTTTATTTTAAGCTTAGTATTAAAATCTTTAGGTAAAAAGCAGGTTCAATTCATGTAGTTATCTAGAAATAGACTTGATTGCTGCAGTTTGTGCTTTTACCACCACAACTCACACATTTGTCTCATGCCGGTCAAAAATAATGAGATCAACGAACAGGGTATAAAAATCTTCTCAAAACATTCAGACAATACAAAATGGCGAACAGTGATTAGTAAAAGATTTGGCACACGGCCGTGGTCTTTAATGAACAATTATGACACAGTGGACTAAACATGTGTGTTTTTAGAAGCACATGTGTGATAATGAGCGAGAATGAATGTAGAAGAGGAAGTTGTTTGAGAGATTAGTGATCATTTTACTACATGTATTCATAACGATGTCCAGATACAGATCATCTCATCTCTGTTGTCGGGGCAGAGACTGTTTGTTGTGTTGCAACGCTGACCTCTGCTCACAGCGGTCCGGGAAATTATTTTGAAATCTGCTCTTTAAACAAATTCTGTGTTAACAAACATGGAGGTAAAAAAACAAAACACAACTGAATGTTGGAATGTTACACAAATAAAATAATCCAAAGGAAAGTTGAGACTAAAACATGCAGGTAGCAAAGTTACATTATCAACAGCATCAACAGATTAATTTGTTTATAAACATTTGTTCTGAAAGATAAAATCACAATAAAGAGATAATATCACAAATGTTGAACAATGAATAATTGGTTAGGGTTATGATTTGTTGTTATTAAAACTATAATTGTATTGTATAATTATATATTAATCTAAAAATAATAACTATCATTAAAATTAAATTTTTATGTTTTTTTGGCCCCTCGTTTTTATTAGTTACTTTAAGATATATTGTATAACTTCACTGCTTAAGGAGATCGTAACTCATAATATGCTAAGTTTATCATGTTTTTTTTTTCATTACTTTATGTGTTTTGACACTATAATAGGGGCTGTTGATTTAATTTGATCCTCTAGAAGTTGTCAGTGTTCTTCACATGAGTCTCTGAAACCCATATGTAGAAAAAGTGAATAAAGACACAACAACAGTGTTTGTCTGCCAGTGTGTATGGCTTTAAAGAACATGTGTTTGGTTTGTGTGTTGGCTTCAGAGCGACAGCGTCACGTCACTCTCACAGAAAGTGTTAACTCCTCATTCTTTAACTAATTGGGGAAATGCCCCCAACAATCACTAACTTGTTTGGATTTGAACTGGGTCTTTGCTCGGCTTCGTCCTGAAGCATCAGAATTGTCAAAATGTGCTCAAGATATTTGGGATTTATTCTTCTGGTTTGGTTTCCAGGAGCACTACACGGTAAGAGACTCAAATTTACCCCTAGAATAATTTTCAGTTTTTTTTTTTTAAACACACACGCATTTAGAAAATATTATTCTCTTGCTTATCTCTGTTTCAGCACAAAGTGCAGCTCAGCCTTGTCCTGCTCCCTCACTGGTCCATGGTTATTTATTCCCTGTCAAAGAAATGTATTCTCATGACTCTAAGCTCACCTATGCCTGTAGAAACACACGTAAACCAGCTGTGCAGGGTTGGTGGGCAGAGAGCGTGTGTCAAAATGGCGCATGGTCTCCTACGCCACGATGTATCGGTAAGTTTTTCACAAATCAAATCATTTGTGGTGTTAAGTGATCTCATCACTCTGTATATTAGGTATGAACAGCACAGCCCTCTCAGGCATTATGCACAGTTTAAGCTCCTCTCATGTTATTAAAGGGTCACCCAGGGACTGTGAATGTTAGAAAACACTGAGGTTAGTGAGATATCATAAAAGTAGTGTATGAATGTGTAAACACTGGACGTCAGCCGTCTGTGGAGGGGTGGTGGGCGACCAGCACATGTGATAATGTATATGTATAGGCTCACAAACCACAATGTATAGGTAAGTGTTTCATCGCTCATTGAGAAGATGGGAGCAGCCTACACACTAAGTGCTGTGTTTAAATGCAATATACTAATGTACATGTGAATAAGGATACCAACACAAAGCATCTTTCTGAGATCATCTATAAACATATTGATTTGAAGAACCTCAACTTGGCGAGTGCAAATAAAACTGCAGGAACAAAATTCAGAGGAAACATTTGATTGCATAACATTTTTTCTTCATAACTTGTAAAGAGCAAGTGGTTGGCAGCTTCCCTATAGCGAATAAGAAAGAAAAGCTATTTTTGCTTCTTTTTTATTGTCTACATAGTTTTCAAATCAAATTATTTTATTCCTGCCACTTGGGATGCGAGGTCAACATTGTGTTACTCAAAAGAATCTGTATCATATTTATGAAGCTTATTGTTGCAAGTCTGAAAATGTCGACAGAAATTCTGTGTTTTGTTTTCCCAGATGAAAATGCCTGTATCCCACCAACCATACCCTATGCCAAGTACACTGAGAGCTCAGATGGTTGGTACAAGAACGGAGACGTAATAAGGATCTCATGTGACGAAGCGTATGAACACAAAGACCACGACGCTACGGGCAAATGTATAAATGGGACGTGGTCCTCTTTGCCCGTCTGCGAGAGTAAGTGTCAGACGTTAGTTTCCCATCTAGTCGCCCTTTTCCTTTTCCTCTTCATGATGGATTATGGTATTTACAGGAAGTGTGCTCGCCTGCAGTGAGCCTCCCAAAGTCCCCCATGCTGTGATCACTGGTTTGGGCTATCAGGAGTTGTTCGCTGCAGATTCAGAAGTGCAGTACGAATGTGAGGATGGATACACTATAGAAGGAGTGCACAAAAAATCCATAATCTGCTTAAGTGGAATCTGGACTGAAGGCCCCGTCTGCAGTAAGTGGACAATGTGATGTTATTATTAATTGGCATTAAAGCAACACTTTGCAACTTTTACTAAGCAGCAGCGCCCTCTGCAGCCACAATGAATATCTGGATAAATGCTGGTTTGTCATTGCGGGTGGGGGTAGATTTTCATATATATTAGATATAAATGAAGATCATAACATCTCAAATTAAAGTTATTACAAATCTGAATTCAGAAGAAGAACATTTGCAATAACTGCAATAACTCCACCAAACTAGCACCGTGACATATTTGCATATTTGCACCATTGCACAAATTGCACTATTGTTGTTTTATTTTCTCTTCAGCTGTTTTTATATATATTTAGATATATATACTTTATTTTCTATTTAAAATTTTGATATTCTATTTTATTCTATTTTATTCTATTTTATTCTATTTTATACTATTTCTATTTTATTTTTTAGGTTGTAATTACTTGAGCATTGCTAGAAGAGAGCCTGTGACCCAAGCATTTCACTGCCAGCGACTGCTTAATGTTATTGTTGTGCATTTGAAAATAAAAATCTTGAGTCTTGAATCTTGAATTTCTGGAAGACTAAAAGCAGCAAAGCAACATCCTGGTGTGATAATAAACTAAAGTCTAATCCGTTTCCACTCTAACTTATAGGATCATCGACCAGCTCTGGATCAAATGAAGAGGAGATTCAATATGCACCAAGTAAAGTTGATCCATCTCTCCCTCTACATTCATAATTCCTGTCATATATCTATATATAGATGTATATTTTAATGTAAAGGCTATATAGATACATATATATAAATATTGATATATTCATTATTATTACTATACAAAACGAGTATTATGGCCGTATTGAAGATTAAAAAAGAGATTTGGAGAATAAAGTTATAAAGAAAACAATTACCAATAATAATTTATATTTTAAAAATAATAATAATATTACAGGAACAAAGTCGTAATCTGACGCTAAAAAAACCTGAATAATTTTAAGAATGGAGTCATTATTTTATCGGGAAAAAAATGATTATATTGCAGGAGTATAGTTGTAATCTGACAAAAAATAAATCCAATTATTTCAAGAATAAATTTGAAATTTAATGAGAAATTAAGTAAACTATCACAAGAATGAAGTCCTAATCGAAGGAGAAATAAGTTATTTAGTTACAAGATTAAAGTAAACTTTAATTAGACTGGTCAAAATGTTACACAGCCCTGCCCCAGTCATTTCCTCCACCATAAAATAGGCATTTTCCTCCAAGTCTGTGATTCTTTCTCTGAAATAGACACAGTTTCTCTTGATCCTTGTGGTGCTGATGATTTATTCTGTTAACCTGAAGCCTTTTCAAGATGATTAACATTCTTCATTTTAACACACACAACAAGCTGAACTTCAGATATTCCCCCTCAAACATGACATGTAGCCTAAAATTCCTTGAAGTGGCCCTGATACTCTGTGGCTCTTTTGTAAGTTGATCAACTTTTCTGTTTCAGTCTGACATTTTCCAAAATAATTTTTTCTTATTCAGTTGAACGCTGTGGAAACCCCCCCCCCGTATCCCCAATGGTGATATAGTGGAAACTAGAGAGATGTATTTGAAATACGCGTGCAACAGCTATTACAGATGTGTGGGTCATAAGACAGTGGTGTGTCATTCAGACGGCACATGGTCAGATGTGCCCAGCTGCAGAGGTATGAACAAGTCAGCACTGCAAGACTTTATATCAATGGTCTGTCCAGGAGATTGTGAAAATACAAGTGTTTATTTTTTCCTTTTGGGCAGCTACCTACTGTTCTGTGGACACTCGTCAATATCCTGAATTACAACCTGATGGAGTGAAATATGTGAACGATGGTGAGAAGGTGTCAATGAGATGTGTGGACGACTGGTTGACTCCTTATTTTTCTGTGGTCCGCTGCACTGATGGAATAATTAGGTTAAGTGAATGTAAGTATCACTTTAAGCTCAGTACAACGGAAATACATTAAATCCTTTTCAGCTATGATATGTGTGTGTAGAGTCTGGTAAAACGTATTATAGTGGTCAGGGGGGGAAGTCCAGAAAGTTCAAGGCAAGCGAGTGGGCGTGTGTTCTAACACCTTTACGAAAGATTTTGGTGATTAAGTGCGACGCCAGTGTCAATGTGCTGGAACTAAAAAACGGGAATTTAACAGCAGAATTTCTACGTTATGTGTCATTTCTTGTTGTGAATTCGTCAATGACTTCAATTGACAGAACAATACTCACTGCTGTGCTAACATATGATTATTTTTAGGTTGTATGTGGATCACAACAAAGTTGGTGAGTAATAATCTTGTATGATGCAATAATGTAGCATAACTTTCATATGCATGTATGACTATGGGTTCATAATATAATCTTTATTATTGTTTGTGTTTTGTTATCAAGGTTTGTGGTTTGTAAAACCTGTCTTTTGAACAGGATGGTTGCTCAGGCACTTTGATGAAGAGGACGATGTTCACTGAATGAAAACAGATGCCAGCCTGGAAAACTGAAGTTATGCCTGTGAGGATACATATGTTGTAACATTATATCATGTCGGCTTTTTCTAAAGCCAATTTCAGGCTTCTCATAAATTGCTACAACAAGTTGGAGTTAAGTGTTTTTCTGTTGGTTCACAGCCACACAAATGACCGGTAGTCGGCCTGGTTAAAACCTGGACTGGAATCACTTGTCTTTTTCTAGTATTGTGTTTTTCTAAATCCTCCCCTGAAATCAACCCATTCATCTGTCTAATCTGAAACACACGTTCATTCACTGATTTAATTGATCATACATGACACAACGTTTGCGAAGTTTCAGAACAGAATCAATTCTGTAACAGATCATTAATATTAACTCAGTTAATTGACAGACTTAAAAACAATAATAGCTGCGGCACAATTTAAAACAGCAACACCTCCTCGTGGTGCAACTGATACTTTTACACAGGACTCCTATTTAATTCGTCTCTTTCATAATTGCTTTAATCATATTTCATATGATATACCATTTAAATTTTGATGTAAGCTGTGTAGAGTATTGAAGGTTCCCCGCACCTATGTGCTGTGTCTCGGAGGTGCAGATGCCACAACGTTACAACGGAGTGACACAATGTGATATGTGGCACAGAACAGATCTGACCACGTACAGGTTTTTGTACAGTCAGCTTGTATCTTCATAACTGGAGCACAAGATCAATACTACTTATACACTGTGCTGGTGTATGGCTACAGAAGTTTGAATAAAATGTCCAACAGAAACCTTGGTATTCTTTTGTTTATGCCAGGGAATTTCTATAGTAAATTCTGAATGTTTATTTTAGACTTAGTATTAAAACCTTTAGGTAAAAAGCAGGTTCAATTCATGTAGTTATCTAGAAATACACTTGATTGCTGCAGTTTGTGCTTTTACCACCACAACATACACATTTGTCTCATGCGGGTCAAAAATAATGAGTTCAACGAACAGGGTATAACAATCCTCTCAAAACATTCAGACTATACAAAATGGCGAACAGTGATTAGTAGAAGATTTGGGACACGGCCGTGGTCTTTAATGAACAACTATGACATATGGGACTAAACATGTATGTTTTTAGAATCTCATTAGTGACAATGAGCGAGAATGAATGCAGAAAAGTAAGTTGTTTGAGACAGTGATCATTTTACTACATGTATTCATAACGATGTACAGATACAGATCATCTCCTGTCTGTTGTTGGGGCTTCTCGGCTTCAACCTGTCTAAAATTACAGTAAAGGCTCTCTGTGTCAAATACATGATGAGGACAGACCATTGGTCCAGACATGAACCCCTTTTCTGGACCAATCGATGGGTCTCCTGCATGGTGTGTGATCAGGGACTTCAACCAATAAGAAATATGTAGACTTTGAACACATTTGACTGACTTAACCGTGGTTTTAAAATATATTATAACCCTTTGGGGTTTTGTGCCTTTTTGTTGTTTGGGGATTTATTGAGCGGTTATGACACCGATGTGGCCCACTGCAGGCCATGAGGCAGCACTTCTTGCCTTCGTGTGGCCCGTACAAAATGGATGTGGGCCTAAATTTGCCAACTTGTAAAATAGCAAATGTGGCCTAAATATCTCACGAAAAATTTCGTTCTTTTTGAGCAAACATGCGGTGCTCTCAACAAGGTGCAATCTAAATGTGAACCTGAAGTGGCCCGTGTAGTAAATGCCGAATTTTTTACCAAATCACAAACAACTATTTTGCTGTGGTTTAATTGTGGAGCAGACCACCTAGGTGCCATCATTCCATGTAGTATGTGGGCCAGATGACAGTGTGGGCCAGTGGGATCTTTGTCCAGCACATGAACATCACAAGGACCCTGAAAGTGAAGCAACTCCCCGCTTTAGAAGGGACACAGTAAAGCAGAGCACGAGGATGCAGTGATCACAGTCTGAGCTGGAGCTCAACAACAAACTATAAGAACACACAGCAAATGAGTTAATGATCTCATAAAGAACACGGTATTTGTTTCTGCTTTACAATTCTATGGTCACAGATTTTCCCCTCTGTTCTTAAAGTGGATCCTCTTAGGTGACCGTTGCGCCGATCTTTGAACACATGACAGTCAAGGAAATCAACTTGAAAATCTGGACTGTAAACAATCTCATAGATTCTATCCGGAAACCACTGTGTGCGAAATTAAGGGTTGGGATTTTCCTGAACAAATAATCAAACACAGACTAACAGGAGCAGCATTTTCTTGCACATCATTGACCTGCTTTGAGATCAAGTGAGGACTATAAACCCTGACAGTTAAGGAAGCAACAGATGAACCCAACACTGGTCTGCGTCACATTCTTAAACAACCTCACATCTGCAATTGTGACTGATAGGACGTGGCCTATTTGTCTGTTTGCGATCTGAACAACAAGCATAATGACAGTAACTTGATGTTGACTATTTCTTCACTCGTTGGCTCTTTTGGTTATTCCCTTTGGTAATCATTAACCGGTGGTGACCTGAACCAGCCTCTTCACTCTGCTCCCTCGTTGTGATTCAAATCCTGACAGGATGAACGTGAGACATCTTGGGCTTGTTCTGCTGGTGTGTTTTCCGGGAGCGCTGCACGGTAAGAACATTCAGCTCCGTCACTTAAAAACATCTGAATTCATTTAGTGTGTGTTTGGTGAAGTCTATTTGTTTCTTGCTGTTTAAGCTCAAAGTGCAGCTCAGCACTGTCATGCTCCCAACTTGGCTGGAGGTTATTTTGTCCCTCGACAAGAAACGTATTCCCATAAAACCAACCTGACTTATGCCTGTGACACTGGACGTCAGCCGGCTGTGGAGGGGTGGTGGGCGACCAGCACATGTGATAATGGAACATGGTCTCACAAACCACAATGTATAGGTAAGCGTTCCATCGCTCATTGAGAAGCATCTCTTCAGAGTATCGCAGCAATTAGATGGGAGCAGCCTTACACATCTCACATTTCTGCTCTTTTTCAAAGAAGCCAATAAGTAATGTGTTTTAATACAATATATAATGTATAAGTGAATGCGGATACCAACACAAAGCATCTTTCTTAGATCATCTATAAAAACATATTTAATTCAACTTGGCGAGTGCAACTAAAACTGCAGAAAAAAAAAAAATCCAGGGGAAACATTTGATTGCATAACATTATTTCTTGATTAAAAACATGTAAAGAGCAAGTGGTTGGCAGCTTCCCTATAGGGAATAAGAGAGATAAGATAAAGATAAAATAGCTTTATTGTCAATTTCTTAACATGTTCAAGACATACAAGGAATCGATACGACGTTTCCCACTCTCCCACAGGGAAACATATAAAGTGCACAGGCACAACAGATAACACAATACATTTCCTAATACTAAGTAAGCATACAGATTTTTTAGTACAGCAGCATAAGGTTCAAAAAGTACAAGAGACAGTTTGTTGCAGAGTCCTGAGTGGGGTTTTTTTTGGCGGGGGGGGGGGGGATTTCAGCTTCCTGTCAGACTGGAGGATATGGCTGGGGGGATTGAGGGGAGAGAATTTAGCTTCCTGACAGCTTGGTGTATCAAACTATTTCCGAGTCTGGTGGTGCGGCAACGGAGGCTCTTATACCTTCTTCCAGAGGGAAGGAGGCTGAACAGACCGTGTGCGGGGTGGCTGGTGTCACTCGCAATCGAGGTGGCTTTCCGGGTGAGGCGGGTGATGTAAGTGTCTTGCAAGGAAGGATAAGAATAAGAATGAAAGGTAAACAAAAATTATTGTGAAAATCGACATAGTTTCAAATCAAATAATTGAATTATTGTCACTTGTGATGCAAGGTCAATATTGTGTAACTCCAAAGAATCGGTATCATATATTTATGAAGCCTATTGTGGCAAGTCTGAAAATGTCGACAGAAATTCAGTTTTTTGTTTTCCCAGGTGAAAATGCCTGTATCCCACCAACCATACCCAATGGCAAGTACACTGAGAGCTCAGATGGCTGGTACGAGAACGGAGACGTAATAAGGATCTCATGTGACGAAGCGTATGAACACAAAGACCACGACGCTACGGGCAAATGTATAAATGGGACGTGGTCCTCTTTGCCCGTCTGCGAGAGTAAGTGTCAGACGTTAGTTTCCCATCTAGTCGCCCTTTTCCTTTTCCTCTTCATGATGGATTACGGTATTTACAGGAAGTGTGCTCGCCTGCAGTGAGCCTCCCAAAGTCCCCCATGCTGTGATCACTGGTTTGGGCTATCAGGAGTTGTTCGCTGCAGATTCAGAAGTGCAGTACGAATGTGAGGATGGATACACTATAGAAGGAGTGCACAAAAACAAATCCTTAATCTGCTTAAGTGGAATCTGGACTGAAGGCCCCGTCTGCAGTAAGTGGATAATGTGATGTTATTATTAATTTGCATTAAAGCAGTACTATGCAACTTTTACTAAGCAGCAGCGCCCTCTGCAGCCACAATGAATATCTGGATAAATGCTGGTTTTTCATTGCTCCTAGGTTATTTTAACGGATCTAAATTTTGGGATCCATAAAAGCTCAGTTTGTTATAAATGCAATGTTTTTCTCCCTCTCAGGCAGAGGAAGAGGACCAGGTGCTGATCTTGGTAGCTCTGCAGTGGGCGGAACAAGTGGGGGACACACGTATTGATATTAAATGGATTTATCTTATGTCTTCCAAACTATATCAATATATTGTGTATCTATTTATTCAACTCAGGCCGCAGACCAGGTAGTGGAAATGGAGGGACAGGTACTACATCTGCTGGCAGTGGGAAACGGCCTGTGGGTGGAGGTAGATTTTCATTGATATTAGATATAAATGAAGACCATAACATCTCAAATTAAAGTTATTAAGAGTCTGAATTCAGAAGAAGAACATTTCTGGAAGAATAAAAGCAGCATTTAGTTTGTGATAATAAACTAAAATCTAACAAACTGCTGTTTCCACTCTAACTTATAGGATCATCGACCAGCTCTGGATCAACTGAAGAGGAGATTCAATATGCACCAAGTAAAGTTGATCCATCTCTCCCTCTACATTTATGCTTCCTGTCATATATCTATATATAGATGTATATTTTAATGTAAATGCTATATAGATACATATATATAAATATTGATATATTCATTATTATAACTATACAAACGAGTATCATGGCCGTATTGAAGAGTAAAAAAGAGATTTGGAGAATAAAGTTATAAAGAAAACAATTACCAATAATAATTTATATTTTAAAAATAATACTAATATTACAGGAACAAAGTCGTAAACTGACGATAAAAAAACCTGAATAATTTTAAGAATGGAGTCATTATTTTATGAGAAAAAAAAGATGATATTGCAGGAGTAAAGTTGTAATCTGACAAGAAAGAAATCCAATTATTTCAAGAATAAATTTGAAATTTTATGAGAAAAAAAGTCATACTATAGCAAGAATAAAGTCCTAATCGAAGGAGAAATAAGTTATCTCGTTACAAGAATAAAGTAAACTTTGATTAGACTGGTCAAAATGTTACACAGCCCTGCCCCAGTCATTTCCTCCTCCACAAAAGAGGCATTTTCCTCAAAGTCTGTGACTCTTTCTCTGAAATAGACACAGTTTCTCTTGATTCTTATGATAATGTGGTGCTTATGACTTATTTTGTTAACGTGAAACCTTTTCAAGATGATTAACATTCTTCATTTTAACACACACAAGCTGAACTTCAGATATTCCCTCTCAAACATGACATGTAGCCTAAAATCTGAATTTTAGGCTACATCTAGAGCTTTAGGCTACATTTAGACTTTATTCTGGAAATCTCTTGAAGTGGCCCTGATACGCCGTGGCTCCTATAAGTAGCGCTAATCAGTTACACGGAAGAATTTAGAATCAAATTTCAAGTTGATCAACTTTGCTGTTACAGTCTGACATTTTCCAAAATATTTTTTTCTTATTCAGTTGAACGCTGTGGAAAACCCCCCCGTATCCCCAATGGTGATATAGTGGTAACTAGAGAGATGTATTTGAAATACGCGTGCAACAGCTATTACAGATATGTGGGTCATAAGGCAGTGGTGTGTCATTCAGACGGCACATGGTCAGATGTACCCAGCTGCAGAGGTATGAACAAGTCAGCACTGCAAGACTTTATATCAATGGTCTGTCCAGGAGATTGTGAAAATACCAGTGTTTATTTTTTCCTTTTGGGCAGCTACCTACTGTTCTGTGGACACTCGGCAATATCCTGAATTAGAACCTGATGGAGTGAAATATGTGAACGATGGTGAGAAGGTGTCAATGAGATGTGTGGACGACTGGTTGACTCCTCATTTTTCTGTGGTCCGCTGCACTGATGGAATAATTAGGTTAAGTGAATGTAAGTATCACTTTAAGCTCAGTACAACGGAAATACATTAAATCCTTTTCAGCTATGATATGTGTGTGTAGAGTCTGGTAAAACGTATTATAGTGGTCAGGGGGGGAAGTCCAGAAAGTTCAAGGCAAGCGAGTGGGCGTGTTCTAAAACCTTTACGAAAGATTTTGGTGATTAAGTGCGACGCCAGTGTCAATGTGCTGGAACTAAAAAACGGGAATTTAACAGCAGAATTTCTACGTTATGTGTCATTTCTTGTTGTGAATTCGTCAATGACTTCAATTGATAGAACAATACTCACTGCTGTGCTAACATATGATTATTTTTAGGTTGTATGTGGATCACAACAAAGTTGGTGAGTAATAAGCTTGTATGATGCAATAATGTAGCATAACTTTCATATGCATGTATGACTATGGGTTCATAATATAATCTTTATTATTGTTTGTGTTTTGTTATCATGGTTTGTTGTTTGTAAAACCTCTGTCTTTTGAACAGAATGGTTGCTCAGGCACTTTGATGAAGAGGACGATGTTCCCTGAATGAAAACAGATGCCAGCCTGGAAAACTGAAGTTATGCCTGTGATGATACATATGTTGTAACATTATATCATGTCGGCTTTTTCTAAAGCCAATTTCAGGCTTCTCATAAATTCCTACAACAAGTTGGAGTTAAGTGTTTTTCTGTTGGTTCACAGCCACACAAATGACCGGTAGTCGGCCTGGTTAAAACCTGGACTGGAATCACTTGTCTTTCTAGGATTGTGTTTTTCTAAATCCTCCCCTGAAATCAACCCATTCATCTGTCTAGTCTGTCACAAGGCTAATGAAACACACGTTCATTCACTGATTTAATTGATCGTGACACAAAGTTTGCAAAGCTTCAGAACAGAATCAATTCTGTAACAGATCATTAATATTAACTCAGTTAATTGACAGACAATAAAAACAATAACAGCTGCGGCACAATTTAAAACAGAAACACCTCTTCGAGCTGCAACTGATACTTTTACACAGGATTTCTATTTAATTCGTCTCTTTCTTCAACTACCCTCTGAAATTCAATCATTTCACAGTTGGAAATTGTTCATAATTGCTTTAATCATATTTCATATGATTTACCATTTTAATTTTAATTTAAGCTGTGTAGAGTATTGAAGGTTACCTGCAGCTTTGTGCTGTGTCTGGGAGGTGCAGATGCCAAGACGTTACAATGGAGTGACACAATGTGATATGTTGTACAGAACAGATCTGACCACGTACAGGTTTTCATCCAAAAAATATTGAATGCATCCTGTTGTTCAAAGAAGACTAAAAACCTTTGCAACCTCCCATTGTCAAGCTCTATAAGATTCAGTTAAGGGAACTGGATTAATTCCCTTGGATGACTTTGTCAAAGTATGAGGCGTGGAAAAGGCAAACAATTTGCAACTGAAAATAGAATTCTCCTGTTGGGTTTAGTGTATGGATCCATGAGCTTTTCTATGGTCTCAAACTAAATTTAAAATTTTGGGGGCGGCGCAATTAAGCCATTTTTTCTCGCACATGCGATATACATGTACAATAAAATAGCATGTTCAGTTAATCGAAAATGCTAATGGCCAAAAGACCATTAGACCTCTGTAATCTTTTGTTGTGTTGTGTTCTGCCACCATCCCAAAAGTTTCCTGCCGTTTTTAAACCCAGAAAATTCATAATTCCATTTACTTGTCTGTCACTTGTCTCCTATGTACAAACATCACTATTGGTTGTTTAGCAGATAATGTGGATGATTCGGCTCCAGCTAAAAACCTCATGATTTATCAACACTGCAGGAATCATAACCAGGAGTAGCTGAGCGAAGTGGTGACGATGGTGGTAACGACAACAATTCCCATGATTCCATGCAAAACTTGTTATGGTTTTGATTGAGAGACCCTGAGCAGCAGAAAAGTACATGTTGTGCATTTAGGAACATGAATGATCAACCAAGTCCTCAAAACCTTCATTAAGTTTTCTGCCAATTGAAGAATCAAGATGAATTGTGTCATTCCGTGACACTAAAGGCTTGTGCTAAAATTGATGCACGAGAAGAAAAAATATTGTTAAAGCCAATTTGTGTGACCATGTTACTGGTATCAAACTGTTCCCAAAATTGTCATTTTCACTTTTAGTTCCTGATTTTAGAGTTAAAGTGGTATTTGTCATGGTTTATTATACTGGGCCAAAAAAAATGAAAAACGCCCTGGTATAAATCCACAGTTCCACCCAGTTTGCGTGGCGCATTGGACACCATTCATCGCAGCTCAAGCAGTCTTTTGCGATACGTTTATCGCGCAGGTTGATATCGGGATGACGATACATTTTCGATATATCGTGCAAACCTAGTGTCTACGTCATTGTTTCAAAACGTCTCAGACTAAAACGGGATCGGCAGTGTTTCCAGACGTCTCAGTTTTAGTGGCTCTAATTCTAAGACTCAGGAACAGTGTGGACAGCAGGTGTATCTGGAGCAGAGTTGATGCTTTTTCAAAGGAAGACATGTGTTGATGTAGCCTTAAATTGAGTAATTTACAGTTCAAAAAGCTGCTCCGGCTCAAAATGCAGACATATTTTAGTGGTGAATACTGAGGTTTTGTTCTTCTGATTCAAATGATTGGGTTCCTTTAAGACTCAGTGGAGTAAGGAGCATCAGTGCCTGTGGTCAGAGTTGGACACGTTCTGTACAGAGGAAGATGAGTCCAGTCCCAGTAGCGTGCCCAGGTAGGACTGCTCTCGCGGATCCAGCATCTGATCAGGCCTCACGGGGTGGACGATGTTGGTGGGCTGGGGGGTGAGGGTGTACTTCTCCAAGAACGCCAGGTCGGTGGCGGCCTGGTAGCCGGAGTTCTGCTGCTGTCCTTGAGCCTGCATGCTCACAACATTATGAGTCTGGGAGGGGAGAGACGACGCCCCGGATGTGTTCAGCTCACCTTGTGCTCCTCCTGCCGTCTGGACAGGAACTAAAGTGACTGGCACGCAAACATTCATTGCGGGCAGGGGGCCGCTTTGAAGAGCCGACTTAGGCTCGGTGCGATACGCCTTCGAGGTGTCCTCAAAAGGGATGGAGACCATTTTGTCCTCGCTGAGGGCGCTGACGGGCTGCCCGGTGAATCGCGTGCTGTGCACATGGTCGACGTGGTACTTGAGCTTGTCTTTTCTTTTGAAGGTGGCGCTGCACTGTGGACAGTTAAAAGGACGAGCGTCCGAGTGAATCACCATGTGCTTTGTCAAGGTCTTCTTGATCCGAAACGTCTGGTGGCATTCAGGACATCTGTGGGGTTTCTCACCTGTCACAGCAACACAAGCAGAAATGTTATTGTGAGGATGCGTCTCTCCTTTAGGCTTTTCTTAAGTGGGGTAATTCATTACAGGCCCCCAATTTCAAATCTCATGATAATTTTTGAGGGGTGAATAAATCCATCTATTTTCTAAACAGATTATCCTTTGAGGATCACGGTGGAGCAGGAGCTAATCCCAGCTGACACGTGGGAGGAAGCCTGAGTAACTGGACAAAACCTACACAGACATGAACATCCAAACTCCACACCGAAAGCCAAAAAGGATCTGGAACAATCGCAGTGTGAGGCGCCACACTGCAACACTTTGTCTTCGAGAGCTGGATCTGTGACCTTTATCATTGTACACTGTATCTGTGCCATGCAAGAGCAGAGAGCTGAACAAGCCGAGCAGCCGTGATAAGGGGGATAGGGCTTTTTCAATCATCAAATCATTTGACGTGTCGGTTTCCTTACCTGAGTGAGTCCTGAAGTGCATTTCCAGACTGGACTTTCCTTTAAATTCCTTCTTGCAGACCTCACACTGATGCACTGCAGTTTTATATCTGTGAGAAAGGTCAGAAAGCAAAAGCATTTGGTGAAGGTTGCAGGGCCCACTGAGAGTAATGCTCACATGCTGTTTGTCCGTCATATGACAACATACTTCTGCCAGACTTTCTCTCCTAAATGAACACTTTTGTAGTGGACAGTCAGATGGTCATGGCGCCTGAAGCACTTCCCACACTCCTCACACTGGTGTGCTTTCTCACCTGAAACAAAAGTGGTCTACGTTAAAATACAGGACAGTAGTGAATAAACAGTGTGTTTCACTATACCTTATGTATAATAAGAAATAACACTTTATCTTTGTGAATGAACCAATGGTGACCTTGCTACTAAAATAGGAAAATCACACACTGCAGAAGGCTCCAAATCAGGAGAATAGACCCCAACTGGGGCCCAATATGTGAGGGACAGACCCAGCCTGTGGTGGGACTCCCTTAGCAGTCTTATGATTAAAAGGCTGAAACACCCAATGGCGCTGAGGTACACTACTGAGGTTATGTTCCTGAGATCCTCTGGTGGTCACTTACATCTGCTGGTGGTTGGCAACTTATCATCAAACTTGTGCGGAAGACTTTCAAACATACGGGTGATACAAACCATCTTCTCTGTTCTATAACAAAATGAAAAATTGTCGAAAGGAAAACACAAGAATCCCACTGTTCAAGTGTGTTCGACTGTACCGGAGTGTATTTTCTGATGCTTGGTCAGGTGATCGTGGCGTATAAAGGTTTTCCCACATTCGTCACACTCGTAGCGCTTGTCATCGCGGTGTACTCGGAGGTGGAGCCTGTCCAAGGAACATTGAGGGGCCAATCAGACTGAGAGCTTGAATCATTACATCACATCACAAACACAGCAGATTCTCAGTGAGCCCACCTGTAGGAGCTGCCATGACGGAAACTTTGGCCGCAGATACTACACAGGTGAGGTTTCTCCCCACTGTGGATCCTCATATGCTCCCTCAGCGTTGTCCTAGAAGTAGAAATCTGAGGCTCAGCATGTTGGAAGGGTTTGGTTACACAGAACAGACCCACTGGCATCAGCCGAAGCAGTGCTCTTCCATATGGAACAGACGTACCTTTCCCGCACTGATTTCCCACAGATAAAACAAGTCCACTTTCTCTTGCCTCCGTGAGTACACTCAATGTGTCGCTTCCTGTTGCCTGTGTCATTGAACTGTCGGCCACAGATCTCACAGGGAAACGGACCTGAAAAGGAGACGCATAGAATCAGAAAGTAGGTGTGACTTTATATTTCTCTTTGTGTACTTACATGTATAGACATATAGCTATACGGACGAGGACAACAAAAGAACCAAACAAATAACTTAATACATCTTTGGAATTTAAGGTTTTTTCCCGATTTGTCAAAGGGAATGTATATCTCTAAATCTAAGAGCTTTGGGATAAAATTGTCATGGTGCATTTCCCACCTAAGTGGTACTTTTCTTGGTGCTTCAGCCTGGCAAACCTCGACTTGAAGTGCTCATCACAGAAGGTGCATTTAAAAGGGCGGTCCTGTGTGTGCAGGATCAAGTGCTCCTGCAGATGAGGGCTGCGGGTGAAGGTCTTCAGACAAATCTGGGTAAGAAAGTTCAAGGGTTACAGTTTGTTAAAATCTCTCTTGACATACAATATTATATTTATTAAGTCGCTAAAAATGCTCTTCATTCTGAAACGGGTCCTTACAGCACATTTCCAGCCTTCACTCTTCCTCTTCCGCTTGGTAAGAAACTCTTGGATGTTGTCTGGATGAAACCTGATCCAAGAGATACAAATATTATGGGTCAGTCATTATTATATCTGAACTGATGGAAACCGAAAACTTTAGTTTAGACGGCTACATTACTACATACATTAAAACGAATGGGAATGTTGAGTGACATTAGACGGGATTTAGACATATGGCAGTGACTAACCTCCTGACATGTTTGGCCAGGGTTTTCTTGCTGGCATGCAGCTTGTTGCAGAAGGGGCATTTGTGCTCCTTCTTCTGGAAGGGAGCGTCGCCGGCGTGCTTCTTCCTGTGCACGGTCAGGTTCGACTTGGTGGAGTAGCGCTGGAAACAGATGTCACACTGGAACGGTTTCTCGCCCGTGTGCACTCTGGTGTGACTCTCGTACTTCCCTGAGAACGGGCAGGAGCAGTTGATTACACATTTGAAACATTTGTATCAGCACTCTCATGGAATATAGCACTACGTTATTTACTGAGTGTCCAATCAGGTTAAAGGAAACATGCTGTGCTTGTCAACAGGTCTAAACAGGAGGAGAGCACAACCATAGCTTTTAAAGGGCCAGTACGGAACATCTATGAGAATAACTTTTGGTCATATTTGTTGAAACTGCCTCTATGATCTGACGGTAGAACATGAGGTGGGTAATATCTGAAAACGTCTGGCTCTGCCCACAGCTTGTAAGGCAATTTGGAGGAATCACACGCTCCTGTTCATGTTGGGTCTGATTGCTTCTGATGCTAAGCTCAGAGACTGTTTTGGAGCTCGGCCGAAGCAGAAGGAAGGGGTCTGGAAGTTGTGTCTGTTAAAATGTTCTATTTTCTCCTTCCCACTCCCATGTTTTCAAAATCCCACTAAATGCAGCTTTAAACAGGATTTCTGGCAACGGGTGACTAACCTCTTGTGCATATTTATACGAAAGGAAGAAAAGGCTGAATACAAAAAAACAAATATTCTGATAAATATTTGTCTTGAATAAGAAAAAGCCAGACGATGTGCTCATTCCATCTTTCCAAGTAAATCAAATCAAAAGAATTTGACTTATTAAAATGTATACCTTTGTAACCTCTTAATGCAACTACTACTGCCACTGCGAGATAACGTAAATCCCAACACTAAAAACCAAGACCTTATTCTCACCTGCACGGTCAAAGGTCTTGTCACATTTGGGACACATGAGAATCTTCTTGCTGGAGGTCTGGATGATGACTGGGGCCAGACCCTCAGGGTACACTGGGCTCTGGTTTGAGCTTCCTGCCGCGGGCGCCTGCACCTCCACCTCTCGAACACCGAGGCACTCTGACCCTTCTCCATCCGGACCCTGCTGACTTGCGCTCTTGTCTGCAGCTGCTGTCTTTTGGGCAGACACTTCCTCGTTCGCGTCTCCTCCCTCCTCCGCTTCATCTTCCTCGTCCACCACGTCATCGTCGAGAGCTGGTTTAGACGTCTCTTTTAAGCTCGGTTTGGATGTCTGCTTTTCCACAACCCCATTTCCTGCTTCCTCTTCTCTAGCTTTGTGCCCCTCGCTTGGTGATAAAATCTTCTGTGTTTCCTCAGGTGTGTTGACAAAGCACTCCACATCATCTCTCTTATACTTAGTGGGTGTTCTCCTCCTACGAGCTGATCTCCGTGTGAGAACAGTCCTCTGACCTTCTGCCTTCTCTCCCTCTGTCAGGGTTTCCTGCTGTGCATCCCCGTGACTCTCAGCCAAGTGGCTCTGCACAGAGTTCTCTGCATTAAACTGGCGAGTGCACAGGTTGCTCTGCTCAAGTGGGCTCTGGTCGTCAGCGTTGCCTGCTGGTGAGTCACTGGAGGTCATTTCTACCTCTGAAGACGCTCTTATCTCCGCCTGGGCCTGGATCACACTTACAGGGTGGACCTCCCCTTCTTTACACAGCATCTTGAGTATATCCATCATGTCCAGAAATCGTGCTGCTTCAATTAGAGCCGGGAGGTCTGTGCCTGTGACAACACACTCGGAGGTGTACAAAAAGTCGAGCAGGTGCTGGAAAACAGAGTCCTCCACGTGGTCCAGAGTCACATTGGTCATTGCAGGGTTCTTGGACAGCTCAGCGTGAAAGTAGCTGCTCCCGTGAGCCAACACCACCTTGTGGGCTCTGTAGATCGTTCCACCCACAGACACGGACACATCGCAGAACTTCCCCCGGCTCCGGTCCTCATCCAAAAACTTGAGGAGGTTGTGACTGTGCCTCGACATGCTCAGGTGTCGGATGAGCGAGGTCGATTCTGGGACGGTGTCAGAGTTTGGTAGTGCATTGGAGCTAAGCACTGTGCCCGGCTCTGGAGCACAATCACCGCCGGCACTGACCGACCTGCTGCGTTTGGGACGCAGGGGAGTACTAGCTTTTCTTTTCATGGGTGTGCTGTATCTGATGGGTGACCATGAAGCACTCCTGAAATCCAAAGGAATAGAAACAGTGTGAAGAAGGACCAATACAGATACTAACATATCAAATCATTTTAAAGATTTGATTCAATGAGGAAAGACCATAGACTTTATAAAGATACAGTCTATTTATATACACTAGAGATTCACAGCTCTTACTAAATAAAAAAAATACATTTATCTTATTAGGTAAATGTTGGATCTACAGGCTACATGGTATGTAAATGACTTGAATTGATTGATTTTGATTGACTGGTTTTTGAGCAGGTTGCATGATGCTCTGTGAATATATGTTGTGATATTAATTTACCAAAGCCATATTATGCACTTTATGTAGCTATTGATTTGGTAAGGCTCACATGAACTAAATTTTTTTGAAAATTAGACAATCTCGCAATAAAGAGTTAAGAAGAATTCCTGGATCTGCACCACATTTCAATGACCTTTTCCTTGAGCGATGCCTTACCCCTCCACATTATGTCATGAAAACCAGATGAGTATTTTTTGTGTAATTCTGCTAACTATCAAACAAACACATGCAGATAAAAACATAACCTCCTTGGCAGAGGGAATCGTTTGGCTTGATAAAATACTTTGCTGTTGCCGTTGCTGTTGTTATGGATCTATTCAGTAACCTACTGTGCATTGATGTTTTGTGGATGTTCGTGTACTTGTGTGCTCTGATGTTATCCGTTGAGTTAAATGAGGGAAATTCTGCCATTTGGCTCACCTGCACTCATTCCTGAGCATGATGTTTACTTCCATAAGAATGTAAAACAAAACAAAACTTGGGCCTGAGTTTCTCGATGTAACACAATGCACTGAACTTGTGCATTTACTAAATTCAAGACATGCACTCCTACGTTGTTGTACTTAACAGTGTCTGGCTGTAAATGTGCTGGCTAATATTCAAAGTCATATTTCTCAGCTCAATCATTTGGGATCATTTTCATGATCTGGCCTCTGATCTAATCTCATTGAACAGGTCTGACATACGGTTTACGGATTAGACGGGCACTGCAGCATGTAGATGCCTGAGTTTAACCACACAACAATGATATTAACAGTATTGTGATGAAAACTTATAACTAATGTGAAACTGCATGAAAAGACAATAACAACGCATGGCCCACCCTCCACGTATATTTCTTCCGTGTGTTGAGACAAAGCAGAGGGAAGCAGCAGCTGTAGTAAAGGGTTAGTAAACATCATAGACATTATAATCCTTATAAATATGAGCTAACGGATCGTACATCGGTGCATCCGCAGATTCGCTCCCCACCTTGAGGACCCCTGACATGAGTGTGACGGCCGGGCCCCCTCCGGGTGGAGCGTTGACAAACGACCCGTACTGCTGCTCTTTGTTTCCCCGGAAATGAACCTTTAAACGTCTGTGAGTAAACACGATCTTACCTCGGGGACAGGGACGGTGTCTGTAGAACTCCGGCTCGTCCAGCTGATGATGCAAAGAGGAAAATAAACAAGAGAAATAATAGTTTCCTGAATAGAAGTAACGCCCAAGCCGCTGTCCAATCAGAGAGGTCCGACACCGTAACAAGCTGCTCGTTGATAGGCTGTTTCAGCTTTTTTCTTTCAACGCTATTGTTTCTAGCAGTAAATACAAAATAAAAACACACAGAGCGAGTTAATGAGCTTCCATTGGTTTATTTGAATGCTTAAGATACAAAAGTCAAAAAGGAATAAAACAAATAGGACGTGTTGACGAGCAGCATCATCAGAGAGAGTTCTCCAGACCAGGGTATCACGGGTAATGTAGTCCAAAGGCTTACAGCAATGGCAAACTTCCGCCAGCTGCTAATAACCTGTTCAACGTCTCAGGACGGGCTGAGTATCAGCTCTATTTAATTTAGGGGAATTTTAACATTTAAAAGACGAAAAAGAAAAGAAAATGTCTGTTTTTATTTCAGTCTTATACAGTGTTTATAAAGAAATCATAACGATATAGTAATTATTGTACTTGAGTATAATTCAGGGTCACTTGAGTAGGCTACTTTTTACGTCATGTTACTTACTATAGTTTTACTCCACTCGGTTATTGCAGAGCTTAGTATACAATAGGCTGCTGTTACGTGCTGTAATAAACCATCAAAAGGATATGATCAGAGTAAAACACATTTCCACTGTATATAATATTATAACACAGACACAGCCCATTTTGAGCTGCTTATTGGATGTAATTTTGCATAGTGTGGTATTGGTACTTTTATTTAAGTACCAATTATTTGTATTCATCAGATTGTTTCTTTCACCAATTGTCTTGTAAATTCAATCAGGGTTTATCAGCTTAGTCTATATATGGTTTCAAATATACATACATTGGCTATATTCCTATACATACAAATATACACACAATAACATATGCTCTAACATAATGATAATCGTCCAGGTGGCAGTGTGTAATAGTTGTAAATCTACATGTTAGGTCATGGCTCCACATTCTGGTAAATGTATAATGCTGCTCATGCCTGTGTATAACATGAGCCAGAGCAGATGTAAACAAACAAAACAAACAAAGTGTCACTATAAAAGAACAGTAAGGCTGTTAGGATAACTAATGAGCAGATTGGATGCTCTTAGGGCTCTTCAGAGAAATAATGTGGGTTACGTGAGGGACGTTTCAATGACAGAGATGTTTCCTGGATTAGAACCAGTTTACTTCGGTTAAAGACCGGGCCTCGGTCCAGCCAATTGTTGCAATCCAATAGTTATCAGCTGAAGACACGCCTTCAAGCACATGTGTCAATGCACATGCACAAATGTCTTATGTTAGTCTCGGCATTAAAGGGTGTGTATTGGATTATTTTCATTAGCCTGGCTTCGGCTGTCATTTATGTAAGTGTACATCACACTTCTGCGTGTGGGAAAACGTTGGGAATTGCTCAAATGAGGCTCCAGGATGAACCCCTCCCTTCCCCAACACATGAGATGTGTTGACAAGACATTTTAAGTGCATTAGCTTAATCCCTCCTATCTGACTGGCAGCACTTCACACTAGCACTTCAGTAAGCAAACACATGCTTGGAGGAGCACAGCTGAGGATGGAGCCGTGCACACATGTACTCTCCACCTGTCTTTGACCTAAAATGAAGATATTCCCAAACAGCTAGTCATCTGGAGGACTTTTTGAGGACAATGTTGAGATACAGCGTGCATGTGTGGACTTTATGTTTGCTTTATGCAGGTAATTATGTGTGTTACAGTCTGACACTAATGCTATTTGCAGATTTGGATCATATTTTAAGTCAGTAAAGTTTGTATAATTTATTTTACTCTTATTGTCATTGCACATAATAATATGATAATATAAATATGCATAGGAGCTTAAGAGTGTATTGTAAACTACACAAAATCTAATATAAGCATAAAAATACAAGCATAATATAAAATTGTACATGTGTCTAACTTAAGTAATTAATAGAGTAATGTTTTTATCTTTTTCTTTTAAGTTTATGCAGACATATGGATGAGTCAAACACTCTGACACCACATTCAAGTAGTATGTAAAAAGTTCTGACGTAAAAGTTGTCATGATTGTCTCTCCAGGCTCATCTAGTGAGGACACCAACAGATGTGAACTGCAGCCATGTCAAAATGGTGGCATGTGTGAGAGCCACTATGGGGGATTCAGATGCCTTTGCTCCCAACAGAGCCAAAATGGGCGCCTGTATGGGGGTGAGACCTGCACAATTGCCCTTTCAGGCTGTGATGACCACCGGTGTGAGAATGGAGGAATATGCTCTCCTTTACTTGTAAATGAGCAGCACACGTACACATGCATCTGCCTTCCTGGCTTCACAGGCTCAAAATGCGAGACCCCCACGGCCTTCTCATTTGAGTCCAGAGGCTACATGTACATAGAGACACAGCATTATGACCCAGCGGCTCCTGTTAATGTCACATTCAGCTTCAAGACGGAAAGAGCAGTCGGTACTCTGTTGCAGCGCCGAGTGGACGACCTGCTCTTCAGCGTCGAGCTGATGGACGGACATCTCCGGCTCCTCAGCCAGAGCGGCCACGGCCTTAGCACTCTGGTCCAAGAGCTCCCTGAATACTTGTCAGACAACAAGTGGCACACTGCGGAAGCATCACTAGGCGATGTGGTCAGCCTCCTCCGGCTGCTCTGCACTGAAGGAGACTGCACCAGACACTCCAGCACGGAAGCCCAGCTGTTTGACGAATCCTCTGGTCTCCTCGAGCCAGGGACAGTTAATCGAAACCTCTTCATAGGAGCGGCCGTGGGCAGCTGGGGTTTGGACAGAGCTGTGGCAAACCACCCGGCCGCTTTTCTAGGCTGCTTCCGGGATGTGCTTGTTGATTCACACCTGGTGCTGCCAGTTGTAGTGCCAGAAGATTCAGATGCCCAGGCGAACGTCACTGTGGGATGCAGCGACAAAGACAAGTGCGACAGCAGCCCGTGTCAGAACCGAGGCCGCTGTGTGAGCCAGGGCTGGAGGAGCTACATGTGTGAGTGCCTCAGGCCATATGAGGGAAACAACTGTGCAGAGGGTAAGTCAAACACACACACACACACACACACGCACACGCACACGCACATACACACACACAAACCTAACCTAACCTTAAAACGTCTTCATCTTAAAATGCAATGATAAAGATTAGTCCCCATAAAGTGATTGTGGAAATAGATTTAGGTCCCCTATCATGAGTTATATCATGGCCACACACACATACTATTACCACTGATTACCATATACAATTTCAATGGTATCAAAGAATGGAAAATAAATAATAAAACAATTTACAAATAAAAAATATAACAATATAGTGATCAAAATAAGTCATACTTCTTTGGTTTGGTTCTCAATTTTCCTAAACCTATTCCATGAATAAAAACCACACTAACATCTCTGCACACAATGGCTACTTTCTTACCACAAATAACAGTGGTACACAAACGCAAAGTTCAAGTGTCACATTTGTTGTCTGTCATTGCTTTCAGCGTGTTCTCCTTGACACGTGACACTCCTGTTGGCAGAATTACACGTGCTGTGAGCACAAGTCCAGGCCAAGTCAAGTTCAACCTCGGCTGCGTCCCTGCAGAAGCTTCAGCGGTTAGCCATGACGAGTGCAGCCATGCAGGATGATGAAGTCAGTCGGTAGACTTTAAAGGAGCTTACAGAGCCGGTAGAAATAGCACAGGGTTCAGCCACTCTGTCATGCAATTAGGCGGCAGTCAGGAACACCTGGACCAAGGATTTAAAAAACGTGACTTTCAGGAGCTGACGTGGAATGTGTTCACAGAGCAGGGAGACGTCTGACCTCACGCCACGCTGAGGGGTCTCCGTTGATTCAAGATTCAAGATTCAAGAGTTTATTGTCATATGCACAACAATTACATTAAGCAGTCGCAGGCAATGAAGTGCTTGGGTCACAGAATCTCTTAGAGCAATGCTCAGAATATGACAAGCAAAAAATAATATTGAATTAAATAATATAAAATAGAATATCAAAAATTTACAATAGAAAATAAAATATATGTATAACTTATATATATATATATACACCTAAAGAAAAAACAATAGTGCAAATGTGTGCAATAGTGCAATTATGCTAAGGCATCCTCAGCAGCTTTTTCTATTCAATTCAAGGAGAGTACACATTGTCCAAACAAGACTTATAACCTCACACGTCTGTCATAACTTAATGTGGTCCATAACACTGACATTTGACATTTGAAGGAAATTCAAGTTAGTTAAGTGAGAAACATCAATATCACTGTGATACAGGTGTCATTAAAGGGATAGTTCACCCAAAAGTGAAAATTCACTCATTATCCACTATGTCTATAGAGGGGTGTGTGAAGTGCTTGAGTCCACAAATCACTTTTGGAGATTCAGATGTAAACGGAGTCGCAGTCAAATCTGATACAATTGAAGTAACTGGGGACCAGTTTAAATTACAGATTAAATATCCGCTGTTATCCTCAACCCGGAGCCGCGTTCAAGTTCGCACACACTGCACAAGCTCTCGCCTCTATGCTCTTGCCCAATGGGCAAGTGATGACGGGAGCTTGTGCGGTCGTCAAATCAGGTTTTGTGTAACCTGCTCGTGTGACTTGTTCTCTCTCTCTCTTTCTCTCTCTCTCTCTCTCTCTCTGTCCTCATACAGAGTACATCACTGCCAGGTTTGGAAACAAGGACGAGGGGAGTTACTCTGTCTTCTCCTTCGATGATGACCCGGGTGATCCCGTAACTATATCCATGTTCATTCGCACCAGACAGTCCAGCGGCCTGCTCCTCGTCCTGGCCAACAGCACCAGCCAGTACCTCCGCCTGTGGCTGGAGGAGGGCAGGGTCAAGGCCCAGGTCAACAACTTTGAGACCCTTGTTGGTCCCAGGGCTGTCAGTGACGGCCATTTCCACCTTGTGACTGTGAAGCTGGATGGAACGGCTGCCAGCTTGTTCCAGTCAGCCCAAGACCAGGCCTCTATGCCCATCAGGCACATTCACGCCCACTCAGGGGATTTGGTTTTCATCGGAGGGCTTCCAGACTCAAGGGCTTCTGCCTCGTTTGGTGGCTATTTTAAGGGCTGTGTCCAGGATCTGAGGATTAACAGGAAACGACTGCAGTTCCATCCCATAGAAACTGTGGTGGAATCTTACAACCTGGAGAAACTCGTCAATGTCGCACAAGGATGCAGCAGTGACGACGCCTGTGCTGTGAGTCATATCAATGCTGTCATGTTTACTATGTTGACTTCAACGGGCCAAAGAGACTGTTTCATTCTTCATTTGCACCATTAGTGACAGCAGAACTCCCGGGGGTCCTGGTCTGATCTATTTAACCTGTTTACTCTTCATCAGGTCAAGCCCTGTCTCAACGGGGGAATGTGTTACTCCATGTGGGACGACTTCATCTGTAACTGCCCCCCCAACACCGCAGGGCAGCGCTGTGAGGAGGTTAAGTGGTGTGAGCTCTCTCCCTGTCCCACCGGTGCTGTTTGTCTGCCACACTCCCAGGGCTTTGAGTGTAAGTATCCTGAGGTCAGGGTCAGTTGTGGCACTCCTCCTGTTTTAGAAAATAAAATATATATATATATATATATATATATATATGACTGTGAGTCAAAAAGAGTCGGTGAGGATTGCACAAAATAGGGTTCCATGCTACAAATAAGATACTGTGTATAGCCTCGGTTACTATTCCTGTTTGTGGCACGTGAAAAGAGGATCTTTCATAAACATTTAAGCTTTTTATTACACCGGTCTATTCCTGTGTTTCCTCTGAAGGGACTGTCGGCAGTGTGCAGTCCCTTCACAGCATTCGCTGGTGCAGGCACTGATTAATTAGAGAGAGGCTGATTACAGCAGGGAACAGAGTCGAGGCAGGGAACCTTCACAGGATTCCTCTAAGACCTGGTAATCCCCGCTCAGATTAGGTCTGCCGCCACATGTCTAGGGAAGTTCATGATGACAACACGTCTTCCTGGAGGTGTCACACAGAGAGACTAGGAGCAGAGCTGCCTGTCCGAGCTGTTGAAGCAGTTTCCAAACAATCTCTTTTGTCTGTTGTGCATACGTTTAAAGGCTATTTTCTGATTTAGCTCTGTGTGTTGACTGATTACGTATCTTTCTCGTTGGTTTGAAGCACGCAGACCTCAGAAGGTAAAAGGCGATGTAACATTCTTCCATGCAGTAATATGGACGCAGCAATGTGTGCAATTAAAATGATACCAGTTGCACGGATGTTGTAAATGTTGCCAACACTGTTTTATCAACTCTCATTAAACCACACTCTCAGAATCCAACTAAAGCAGATTAACTCCATACTCTTTATAAATAATAGCCAGGAATCTATTTTCGCCACCTTGACTTTGATTGTCGATTTTGTCATGATGATTTAATGTTTATAATAACTAATCCTTATCCCCTAAAAATCTTATCTCTGTTGATCTCCAACTTTTTTCTCTCACCTGCTGCTGGAGGGGGGGGTTTACAGTTTTGTGTGAAGCTACTTGTTCAGATATGAAACCAAATTTTCAAAGGGCTTAATGCTCCTCAGGGATAGCTATCGCAGTAAGGACACTATGTCATGGAACTGGAATTAATAAAATGACTGGGAAAGCTACATTAAATGCTAGAATTTAGTTTTTGCTCCTCAAGTATTTTCTATTTCTTTCCCTCAGGTTTGGCTAATGTGACATTTCGGGCTGACAGCAGCATTTTGCAGTACCAGAGCAAGGGAAAGATTAGACGCAGCCTCACGAGTGTGTACCTCAGCCTCCGCACAAGACAGTCCGCTGCCACCATACTGCGTGCACAAAGGGGCTCAGACTACCTCATCGTGTCCCTCCAGGACTCTCATTTGGTCATGGAGATCAAGGCTGGGGACGACCAGGTAACCGTTCGAAGCCAGGGTGCAATCAGTGATGGAGCGTGGCGCACAGTGGAGCTCAGCAAGACACTCCCAACCTCCAGGTGGATCATGGATGTGGATGGGAGCCAGAAGCAGCCAAGCATGTCCGAAACAGCTGCGGGGAATCTGGATTTCCTCAGGGAGGGAGCAGACATTTTTCTCGGGGGACTCGGGGGACTGGATGCCGGAGTGAAGTTCTCTGGCTGTGTGGGCTCTGTGGAGATCGGAGGCCTTCTTCTCCCTTTCTACCTGGACACGGAGTTGAACCTGCCCAGACCCCAGGAGGAGCAGTTTGTGAGGGTAAATGACAACGCTGCCCTGCAACACGGCTGCTGGGGAGCCAGTGTGTGTGCACCCAGCCCTTGTCAGAACCAGGGCGTGTGCGAGGATGTCTTTGACCTGCACCACTGCACCTGCCCCTCCGAGTGGACAGGGCCGCTGTGTGAACAGTCGACAGACAATTGCATCTCCGGCCCCTGCATCCATGGCCACTGCACCAACTCCCCCGGGGGGTTTAAGTGTGTGTGTGAGCTCGGTTACAGCGGTGAACAGTGTGAGTTTGAAGTGGACATGTGTGAAAACAACAACTGCAGCAAGGGTGCCACTTGCCTCAAAGGCTTCCAGAGCTACGCTTGCCTCTGCCCTCAAAATCTGACAGGCCTGTACTGCGAGTGAGTTGATTAACACGTTATTAATATCTCTCTCCCACCACACTCACAGTCGATCACACCTATAAGAAGCTAACACATTCTGAGTTGTACTGATTTACATATTTGTCTCCTACAGTGGCAGCGTTCCTGAAATCCCCTGGTACATCGAGACATTTCCGTGAGTGCTTCGACATTAAATGCCAAAAATAAACATATTTCTCCATTATTTCATCAAATTAACACTATATTAACTTTAACCAAAGTGGAGGGTATTGATATTTCAATGTTCTGTTCAGACTTCCTCAGCTGCCTACATCTACATGCATGGGTTCAAGATGGAAGTACAGATGCTTTAACGGAGGGAACTGCTCTGAAGTAGACAACGCCTGTTACTGCCTGCCTGGTTTCACGGGACAGTGGTAGGACACGTTTAATGGTTTTTAATCTGCTAAACACAGAGGGTCAGGACCCCACGGTCATTAGGTATTAACACAGAGCTGCACACATTTTTTAGACTTTATGATTGATTTAACTGAATGTGATATATATCTTTCAAATGAATTTAACTGAAATAATTAACAATGCATTAAATTACTTAGATACTTAAAAGTTAAGTGCGTAAGATTAAGGTGAAAGGGATCTATTGTCAGAAATTGAATGTAAATAATCCAAGTGATATTTTCACTAATGTTTTTCATCTAAATTGTACGAATTGTCATTTTCTTTACCCTAGAATGGGTCCTTTATATTTATATGCTCTATATTGACATCCGGAGGATTTCCAGTAGCCCAAACTAAACAAACTGTACACCTTGTGAGTTTTTATGTCAACTGCAGACTACTACAGGGTCTCTTTCCTGCTGGAAGGGGGCTGAGGTGAGAGGTATCCAGCTGCAATATGCAACTTTACCACTAGATATCACTAAATTCTACACACTGAACCTTTAAGAATCTTTGGACCCTTTAATCAGGATCATCAGCCGGAAAATGCTCCCAAATCCTTCACTGGGCCACTGCTTAAAGCTTCTGTTATCAATAGTTTAATATTAACTCTGGATCGAGCAGCTATGTGTCCTGTGAAAGGTTTGTTTGACTTGGTGAGCCAGCTAAAAATATGATTCCCCTCCACTCTATGGAGCATTTTACTGTCTTTCAGCTCACTCTTTTGGTTTTACGACCAATAACTTCACTGACTCGGTTCACTCTCAGCATCATTGTGTCATTTTTAGTCAGTTAGCAAACAAGCTTGTTTTAGAACAAATATTCCCTTCTAGAGTTGGTGGAGCCTACAAATTGAGCTACAAAATGTGAATCTAAGATTTGTACTCGTCAGTTAGCCACAATTACAAGATTGCGAATCAAAGCTAATGTTTCTTTGTGTCATAAGCTACTGCTTGCATAATCTTTCTTCTCTCCTCCGTCCTTCCAGGTGTCAGAAGGATGTAGATGAATGTGCCTCGAGCCCGTGCATGAACGGAGGCTTCTGTGTCAACTACGTGAACAGTTTTGAGTGTGTGTGTGACATGAATTACTCAGGGATACACTGCCAAATGGACGTCAGCGACTTCTACTTGTACCTCTTCCTGGGCGTGTGGCAGAACCTGTTCCAGCTTATGTCCTACCTCTTGATACGCCTCGATGATGAGCCGGAAGTCGAGTGGATATTCCAATTCTATGAATAGCCCCTTCCATGTCATATTTGATACATCATGAGAGAGCGTCAAATTGGAGCCCGCTTGAATATTTCATGTGATCGTACACACAGCACAACAAAGCTTTTCAAGATAGGGAACAGAGAAACCACAAGCTTTCTCAGGAGAAGCTGCTTCTTCTTCTTCTATGATTCACAGTTTGTATTCTTACATTTTTCTCACTTCCATTGGGCAGACACATGTCCACATAGACATTATGAACAAATATATATATAACTACCCAGTCTCAGTGGTCCTCTCTTGTATGGCCTCTTGTGATTTAGGTTGATTAAAGATGTATCTACATTAAACTTCCCCCCGCTTATTGCGGCATTAACCAGATAAAAAATAACTTGTTTCCTTAGCACGATAGGTTGTTGGGACCATGTTACCTGTTTTTAGAATAAAGTGAGATTCTCTGAGCTCAGTTCTATAAAAGCCAGGAAACAGAAGTTGAGTTTAGACCAGAGGAGACAAGGAACTGTTGCAATAATTATACATTATGTGTGGAACTGTATTTAAGTTCGTCTAGTGCACCGATAGGTTCACCGATAGAAATCTGTCTGTTGTGAACAGATGTACTTGGTGATGAATATTGTATATATTGTACCATATTCATCACAGTCCATTAATGTATATTATCTGGTTCTCATACTGAAAACCACGTTCGAGTTTTTTTTGTGCCTTAAAATGTTCACATTTTCCTGGAGAACTGTTTTATAAGTAGTGATTATTTAACAACTGTTCAGGTGAGTTTTTTACTACCAATCTTTATTCAATTGTGGTCTGTCAGATTGAGAGAAGGAAGTATTCATTTCACATTCTGATTTTGTAGTGCTTTCACTCAAAACCCTGGGCTTGCACTCAAATATAACCAGCTTGTTCTCACATTTGCTCCGCTTGTGCTCAAACTATGCGAATTACATTGTAAGAAATCTAAGCACAAGCAGGGTTTATTTGAGTGTGAGTGCAAGGTTTTGAGTGAAAGCATTAATAAATCTGAACAAGACCTGCTCTCAAACTGAAAGACCACACTCTTAAATAAAGATATTAAAAAAACAACCATATTCAGGGTCAGACTAACATAGTTATAATGTGCTGGAGATAAACAAAACCTGTCTATACCCACAAAGTTGTATATATATATAAATATGTATGTAATCTAAAATATATCAATAAAAAACATTCTGACTGCAGAGCATACAGCGCATGGTCCTGATTGATAATATTGAAAAAAAACAACTTTAATTTGAAACTCACATTTCCATTATGCAACAAACAAAAACAATGATTTTCTTCTAAAACAATATACAGCTCTATAGTTTCTATTCAGTCATGATACTAACAGGAAAACCATGATGCAAAACATCTCAAACCACACGTCAATAAAATGTGGACCTTAAAAATGTGCAAATAAGGTTTAAACATTAAATAATCAACACAAGACATGAACCAAAACCGATGAGCTCCACCTCAACAGGCAGACAAGACAATAAGGCTCTGTTGGTGCACTGTAGATGTGTAAACTCCAGGAACAATAACAGCTTTCTTTCCTTAAATAACTTTGCTGAATAAATATCGATCATTTTACTACAAAAATCAAATATCATGGTTTAGCATGAACAGCACACCTCATACAATAGTGACTATCTCCTGCAGTGGGCACTCACAGTGCTGTACAGTGAGCTGGTAGTGAAGCCCTGCACAGACTAGAGTGTGTGGAACGCTGATTTCGGACCTGAATTAAAAGCAGCACACTTTATTATCATTATTATCAGCAATAAATACATGAATACACACGTTCGCAAGACCCTTGTCATCCCTCCTCATGGAGTTTACAGTCACACAGCTCTTTGTAGATCCTCTTACGTATCTTTGGTATGTTCTCCTGGGAAAACTGCAGGGCTTTTGTGAGAGCAAGGCATCTGGAGTACTGCAATGGAAATCAAGTTATTAGCGAAGAGTACAAAATAAAAAAGAAGAATGATCGAAGTCGTGATTACTAAGCAGGCCGACTTGTTACCTCCAGGACAAAGACTCCACAGTCGTTTTCATTGGTCTGTTGTGGGACGTTCTGTGAGGGACAGCAGGGGGAGACAAAACATCATCTCAGGGAATCTCCAGCAGGAAGAAGAAGACGCTAAAGAGATAGTTTGATGCCTCAGCTGCCATCAACGTTTACGTACCTCATCAAACGACACTGTCCAGCCGTTTTCAAAAGCTGCTTGCTGCTTCTCCTTTGCTTCTGCCATCAAGTATTTCAGGATGTTCTGTTATTAGCAGAGCATAAAGAAATACACTTTTATAGATAAGGACTTATTACTTTAAAAATAAGCAGCTCAAACGTGCATGTATATTGTTAAAGGGACAAAAAATTAAATCATCAAATTACCCTTGCAACCTTCTGGAGTGCCAACCCTTGAGAGTCGTAAAGGCAGATTTTCTTTTCCACAAAGTCAGCAGTCACCAGACACCAGTGAACCTCCAGGTGGATCGGTACCAAGAGCAAACGCTTCGAAAACAAATCCACCTGGGAAAGAGGGACAGGAAAGAGTTAAAGTTACTCAGTCTTCTTTTTCTCGCTTCATTTGTTCAGTCATGTCCTCTTATTTCATGAAGACTTAATGCATCATTAGCTCTGCCAATATGCTCATGTTTTAATCCCTGTCTTCTTGTTTGTTGGATTTTAAGCAAGATTTCCCAAAAAACTGGACGGATTTCCACGAAGCTTGGTGGAAGGATGTGATATGAGTCACAGAAGAACCCATTAAGTTTTGGTGCATATCCCAGAGAATAATTCATGGATCTTGATGATAAAAATCAGGCACATTTGGGGAACTGATATCTATGAGTGTGTGTAATTTGTTGCAGCTTGTTTGAATTTAAGGAGCCTGGGCGGAGGTATGTGCTCTACTTTGGTCTTGGATTTTAATCTACATCACAAACACTGATAAATAACCACATTAGTGCTGACCTGCTTTGTCCATCTCTTCACACCATCGTATCCTTTAGTCATGAGCTGTCGGTGGAAGAAGCTGTTGAGAAAATGGACCTGTGAGCGGAGAGAGATTAAGGTTACAAAAGTATAATTACAAAACAGATTTTATGTTTATACAGGCTCACGTGTTTTTGATGCTAAATTAACTTATTCTAGCCAGATTAAGACAGAAAACATCAAAAATGACCAGAAAATTGCACAATTCTTACTGTGTTAAGGTTCTGTACGTGCTGCATAGAGTTCAAAAGAATAGGTCAATTCTCTGATTGTGACAAAGTCTAACCTTTAGTTAAATATATGTTTTAACTGGAGGAAAAGACAGCAGTTCACTGTTCACACAAGACAAAGAAATAGTGCCCCAAAAAAATATTAAATGGGGATTTCTATAAAATGTTAACAGGTGATCTTCTTTTTTTGACTTGGCACTGAGCCAGGTAAACTGTTTCTCCTGGTAGTTGTCTGTGTATCACAGGAAGTCAACTACAAGCAAATAAGCTGATAAGGGATATTTGAATAACCCTGGTAAGTACGTAACATCCACCTGATGCTATGATTTAAGAAGAAAAGAAACAGTCTAGCATCTACATATCATTAGATTACCTTGTGATTGGCAGATTCCACAATCAATTCCCCATACATGTTCATGACCTTAAGCAGAAACAAAAATATAGAATAATATATGGTTAAAACAAGTTTGGACCACAAGGTTTGGACCACAAGGTTTGGACCACTTCCAGGTAAATGACATACGCGAAATGACCAGTGTTGGATCTAACCTGGTCATTGAGCCAGTTCTGATCAGCCAGAGTCGACAAATCGTCCAGTGTCAGTGTGTGTTTCTTGTAGACCACCTGGAAGGAGGGAATGGGTTTCTGAACGATCGCACTTCTGTATTTGTTGACCTCCGAGAAGACGACATTTTTCCTGCAGGGACAGGAAAGCATTAAATAACTGGTCCAAAAATGTAATGCATTCCAGATACCAAGGTTTTACATGCTCTAATGTTCAGCAGCTCTTCTTTTCAGCCTCTGTCTGAAACACTTGGCTTTAGCTCCTGTCTCGTTAAGGCCCCCCGCCCCCCTTTCTGATAAAGCTTAGTCTGTTGAGATTAGTCAACAACCTCTAATGTGTCATACAAACGAGGTGAATTACGTTCCATAGCTTCCTGAATGAGGTTGTGTTGTGTGGTCTGTCATCCATTACCGATACACATTTCATTTACTTGAATTTCAATGCTGGCCTCCGGACACACTGGCAGCCGGGCAGCCTCTCTTTTGTGGGGCGGTTTCTAATTTTCATATTGGACAATGGACACAAAATACTAACGACTGGTTCCACAAGGCTAAGATCAGAATCACGATAATAAATACCTACTGTCTCTAAAAAGTATTAAAAAAAATTTTAATCATGTAAAGAGACAGAATCCCACAATTCAATTGGATTCAAGATTTAGATTTATGACAGAGATTTACCTGTCACTGAAATTTGTGTTAAACTTCCTCTTCAGGTGTCTCAACACGTCGCTCTTCTGCAGTGGAATCAAGCTTCCATATATTCTGTAAAAGTCATCGAGGAACTCTGGAGAAACAGGGAAACACACAGAAATGTCAAACAGCTGTGAAAACAAAGACATTAACCGAAAAGTGAAGGTTAAAAAAAATGATAAGTGATTAAAAAAAAAGTACCATGTATGTCCTTCGTCAGCGCTTTGAGGCTGACATTGGTTTGAGACGCCTTTTTACAGGTGAGTCTGTCCTCAGTATGTGTGTCTGAGGCCTTTTCCTGACTTGGAGTGACAGTGGTACATTGTCCTGATGTGCCCCCCCTCATCTCCTCACATGCCTCTGTCCTCAGCGCGGGCTTGACTGTGCGAGAGGGTTTCGATGGCTCTGCAATTACACAACACCGTCCAGAGGTCTCTCTTCTTTGAGATGACACAGTCTGAGTGAATGGAGCTCCAGGAACATTTGTGTCCGTGACCCGGTTCTGAAACGAGCTGGAAGTGAATAAAGTTTCTGACAGACCGACTGGTTCAGGTGGCTTCAGCGGACAGCTCGGCCCTCTGGGCATCTCCTCTGCAGCAGCAGTATCACAACCAAGTGGTGACACTGCCGCTGAAGTCCTGTCTCGAGAACTGTCTGAGTTTACTGTGTGATACATTAGAAGTTTCCTTGTGTTCTTCTGTGATTGAGCCTTTGAGTTGAAGCAGGGTCCATTGCTGATCCCGCAAGCTCTTCTTTTTGCTCGGAAAATCCCCAAACGGCATTTGTCTCTCCGCTTCCTCCACATCCAGAGCTGCACTTTGAAAAACAAGCGTCTCTTGGCTCGTCTGGACAGATGAGAAACTCCCTTGACTGAAGACATGAACCCCTTCCGTCTCTTGAGGTACTTGGCTTTGCTCCTGCGGCTCTCTGTTCGGTGCATCTGGCAGATAGTGATGAGTGGTCACATGAGAACATGGAGGTGTGGGTGTCATAGGCAGCAGAGCTGAATCTAGATTTTATTTTGTCTCCTTTTTGATAAAGACATGCTCACTCTCAAGGCCATGGCCAACTGACTCTAAGGTTCCAAGAGTCACTTTCCCTTCATACTCCACTTAGTTATCTCTGTATTCACGTCCACTTCTGGTGAGGTGCTCAGCAGTCTGAACACCCGCTGCAATAAAGAACAGATGTGTTGTTACATTCAGTGCACAGCTTTCATTGTTGTTTACAGCAGATAACTAGACAAGTACCATGTAACTGTGTACAATTACTTGAGTATTGTACTGTGAGCTATTTTCTGCTCCTCTCATGTTTGTTTCAGCCACAATCATTAGAATGATCATCAGACTAAAAGAGCAAAAGGCCTGCAGCAGTAAGAGCAGTGGCTACATCTGAAATGTAGAACTTTAACTGTTACTTGAAATAAAGGATTCTATACCACTGTAGTTTTACTTTTACTTGAAATTAGGTATTTTTATATCACAGTTGTTTAACTTTTACTCAAAATTAAGAAGAATTTCATATCACTTTAGTATTACTGTTACTATAAATTAAGAAGTAGTTCATAACACTGTAGTTTTACTGTTACTTGAAATTAAGCATTTATATATCCCTGTAATTGTTTATGTACACAGTCACTTAACAATTACCACACATGTTATAGAAGGATCCAATAGAAGGAGACCTGTATCCAACCGTTTTAAACCTCGACTGTCGTGGTGTGTATCAGTGACCCTTTACTACGTGTCTCACACACAGCTAGGTTGTTATTCCTCAGCACAGACATCTCATGGTCTGTGGATCTTCTCGACACGTGTTAGCAGCAGTCACAGAGTCCTCGCTACAGCAGCTAGCTCAGCTAATGTTTACTGACAGAACAGACACACGCAGCTCGGTCTCACCGTCACCGCCTCGGTTCGTGTCTGCGCCTCCGCCCCGAGAAGCTGTTGTCTCATCAGGCTCCTCCATGATCACACCCAGGAGTAGGAACCTGCTTCTTATTCACTCATGTTTGAGCGCTTCACCTGCAGCACACAGCTCAGCATGTACACAATGCACTGCTCGCTCAGTGTCGCAGGTATAACGCGTCACCCCGCAGCCTACCAATCACATTTCACTAAGAACGAGGGGTTCAGGTCAGAAGGAGCAACACCCTTATACAACTATTAATACTAATCCTCATACTAATACTAACACCAATACTAACCCTTAAACTAATACTAATATTTGTACTAATATTAATCCTTATACAAATACTAACCCTTATATTGACATTTATACTAATACTAATACTAGTACCAAACCTAATACTAACCCTTATACTAACCCGTATACTAATACTAATATTTGTACTATTATTAATCCTTATACTAATACTAACCCTTATATTGACCTTTATGCTAATACTAATACTTGTACTAATACTAGTACTAAACCTTATACTAACCCTTATTCTAATTCTAGTGATGCTTGCTAGCTTGCTCGGAAAAGATAGGAGCTTCAATTTCTTTGTCCGTCTAGGGGATCAAGCGTTACGGTCCCCGCCATCAAGTGTAGACCACACGGTGAAAAGGGTGAGGGCAGGGGACAACGTGGACAGGTCACCAGCTAGTCACAGGACCATCACACAGAAACAATCACCCACTCACGTTAAATAACCTGCATGTGTTTGGACTGTGGGAGGAAGCCGGAGTAACAACCCAGACACTGGGAGAACATGCAAACTCCACACAGAAAGTCCGTGGCCCAACCAGGATTGGAACCAGCAACCCATTGCAACTGACCAGGGCGTGTGAGATGGAAATGAGTAAAATCTACTTCAGGTGTCTCAAGGCTTCATTCCTTGTAACTTCCATATGTTCAGTAAAGGCCTTCAAGGAATTCTAAGGAGGTCTGAAGAACGTGGTCGAAGTGAAAAAAGCTATGACAAAAAGAAATGCAGGAAAAAAACAGAGATAACACAAAAACAAAATTGATATAACATGAAAATCGTTTGTCAGTGTCTTGTGGCTAACCTCTGTTTGACAGGATGTGTTTTCCTTAAAAGCCCTGATCCGTATCTCTTTATATCATGGTTCTGACCTGGATTGACACCAGTGCATTTTGCAGACAGTCCAATACAGAGCAAACACGTGCTGCAGCAGTGTGTGTCCGTGACCCTCCGCTGTGCCCCCCCGCCCTCTCGTTGGCAAACATCCTCAGTCACTGAGTCCCTGCTGATAGTGGGGCCCTGCTCTCTGCCTGATCACTCTCATTGACCTCTGCGGAGAGCAACAGCTGTTTACACAGTACGGCTGTTTGGACGTGAAGTTCGTCACATGAATTTGTATGATATTTTTCAATTCAAGGAACTCTCAGATGTGGGGACAGCTGTGAAAAGACAGAGGAGATGTTTGCAGATGTTCGAGGATGAAACAAACACAGTGAATCAGACCTGATTTGAACTTCAATGATAGACTTACCCAACTGTCATTTGTTTTGGCAGCGGTCCTAAAACAGACGTGGGTTACACGTGGTCAGGAGGGATGATCGTTGTATTTAACTTGGCTCTGTTTTCAGTTTAAGGTGCAGGATATATACAGCGCAGACTGCATGAGTTTTTTCCTCTCTTCCTTTCCCCTTTCTGCACCACTGCTCTGATATCTCTTACATCTCTCGCAGACATGAATCCTCTGGGCTTCGCTGTGGTTCTTGGACTTCTGGTTGGGACGTGGGCTCAGGTCAACGTACTGCGGCCGCCATGTGATTCCCCTGATGTGGAGGAGGCTGCGATGGTGGCCCAGGATTACCTCAATGGCCAGCATGTTCACGGCTACAAGTATGCACTGAACAGGATCGAGGACATCAAGATCTATTCCGGGGTAAGTCAGAGGGAAAATGTTGTCTATTTACAGGCAAAAACAAGCCAGTAAATTGTGTGTGACATTGCAAAATTTGCAATCGGCATTTCCTCCACTGGACAGTAGGATCACCTACATCGGTGGACGAGGTTTGAACTGAATTATGTGCCACTTTGAATGTCCCACAAAAAAATCCCAACCTTAAAATCTATTTAACCTAATAGTAGGTATAATTAGTAGATACCTGCTTCCTTTCCTTAACCATTGCACATGCACACTACATTTCTTTCTTTCTTTCTTTCTTTCTTTCTTTCTTTCTTTCCTCTTTCTTCCTTTCTTTCTTTCCTTCTTTCTTTCTTTCTTTCTTTCTTTCTTTCTTTCTTTCTTTCTTTCTTTCTTTCAACAGTTGATGTTTGATCCCTACCCTTCTCTACTCTACAGTATCATTACAAACATTTGCATGTTCGTCCATGCAGACACCAGAACATTTGGTCCATTCGGTGAACTATCTCATGCTGTACAATAAAAAACAATGTACAATGTTTTTTCTGTCTTCAGGCTGATGGAGTCGACACATACGTCCTTGAAATTGACCTGCTGGAGACAAACTGTCATGTGATGGACCCCACACCTGTTGCCAACTGCACAGTCCGACCCAAAATCTCGACGGTGAGTCTGCGCACCAACGCTTCACAAAATCGCCCAGATCTAATGATGATAATACTTATTCACAACATAAATGAATGAGAATAGTAAATGAGACTGCTTAGCTTTTTATTATCACCTCTTCCCAATTCAGGCCGTGGAGGGAGACTGCGATGTGGTGCTGAAGAAAGTTGCCGGAGTTCTGACTGTGACTGCGTTCAAGTGTAAAACAGACGGTATAACTTTCTGATCACACGCGCAACCTTATGAACCCACACAGTGACCGAAGACATCGGTGTCAATCAATCAATTTGATTTTATTTGCATAGTCCATATTCACAAATCACAGATTGTCTCGTAGGGTTAAACAAGGTGTGACATCCTCTGCCCCTAGCTCTCATCTAGAGTGAGGAAAAACAACCAAAGAAAACTGTTATTGGTGTCTGTCCTCTACATATAAAACCCTGCGTGTGTGTTTTTGCTCAGAATCAAGAGAGGACATGTGCGGGGGCTGTTTCGATCTCCTCCCTCTGAACCACACTTCAGGGCTGGACTTTGTGCAGGCCTCACTGGCGACCTTTAATAACAATACTGGGAATGTGACTTACACCATCATGGAGGTTGGAAGGATGTCGTCACAGGTGGGCTCTGTTCAGATGAATTAAAATAATTGTATCATGTTTGAACGCTCCTGCACATTTTATTAATGTTTGTCAGTAACCAATATCCCCCAAAAATGTCCTTGTTTCAGGTTCTGTTTCCTTCGGCACGGTATTCAGTAGAATATGTCGTGGTTGAGGCTAATTGCACTGGCACCACCTGCATTCCTCTGAATGACCCCATGGCTGTAAGTACACAAAACATCAGTTAAAAAGTTTAGTTCTGAACATTGCATGAAAATGAGATAAACAAACATTTCTTTTCTCTCACAGCAACGTGGCTTTTGTACTGCCACAGGTGTCAAAGCTGCTCACGATGTGGACTGCAGGATGTTCCCTGCTCCCATGGTAAAATGCAGCTCAGGTTCTCCAAATATTTTTTGTGGGCAAAAGTAAGCCCTGGATTTTACAATCTTTCACTGTGTTGACCATTTTTCAGATGCCCGTTGTAGATGCCAACAGCACTGTGGCTGCAGCTCCAGCCATGCCACCAATGGTCCACGTACATACAGGCAGTCTGCCACACAAGCACGGTCTGAGACACCACAAACTGACCTCTCTCCATAACCCTCATCTGAGTGGCCATCTTTCAGCGTCAGGGGAGTCAGCGGAGTCCGCAGAAGTTGTACCTGTGGTCCCTGCAGTGGTCGATGCTGCTGCACCTGTTGCAGCAACTGCAGATCCCGCTCCAGCTGCTGATCCTCCTGCTGCTGCTGATCCCGCTCCAGCTGCCGACTCTGTATCAACCTCAGAATCCTCCATTAGTAAAGAGGTCCCTGTTGCTGTGTCTAAGAGAGATGTAGCTGCTGCTGCTGCTGCTGCTATATTAGCAGTCAATATCCCTGCAGCTCCTCCAGCATGTCCAGGAAGGGTCAGATTCTTCAGTTGAACAGATCCCGCAGAGTCTCCTTCTTTGCTTTCTTCAGCTGTATTGGTGCCAGTGTAACTTTAATTGATGCAGAAACATGTGATGTGGTAGGTTGATGTTACGCAATATGTTTCCTACAAACCAAGAGTAATCTAAATTGTCGAAAGAGCGTAATGTGTTGCAAAACAGGAAAATGATAGAGATTTGCATTTCATTCTGAATAAATCTGTCAACTCCAACATTGTGTCCATTCTTTTTTGTCATTACCGTTTTCTCTATAATGAAACAAAACAGTCAATGAAGGATTCATGAGGTCATCTGCAGGTCTGATGAGGACACATCGATAACCTCTATGCAGAGATTTCAATGAACAGACTGGTAGTGAAAAGCATTCAATCCTTCATGCCACATCTTTGATGGTGATTGCAAAACAATCTTGTTTGCTGATCATGTTTACCCAGGCCAATGAAATTCCTGCAGACCCACTGAGGTTTCTACAAATACTGCTACAGCATACGTCAGATTTGCTCTTGCACATTGTTGAAATGATTGAAACTCTGAATTTGTGTTTAAAAAAAATAAATATAAACTTAAACGTTGACCTTAAAATACACCGGCCAATGACCATTAGATGCTCTCCATTCCATGAATGCAGATAAGACCCAAAGGTAAAAGGATGTTTTTTATCATTGTACAATAGTTCTGCACTTGATCTTCCTCTCAAATCCTGTCATTCATAAACCGTTGTTTGTGACTTGATCAATTGCTGTAAAGTCAGTCGACTGCAAAGCTCTTGGGCTTCCACTGCAAAAACACGTTTTCCCAACTGGTGAGGAATGTTTGACCATCCGCTCACATTGCATCTGTACACCATTATGAGTGTGGCCTGTTTTGTTCCACACACTTCAGACTAGGGGATGACAATCGCTTGTTACCGCTGTTCAACCTTCTGGTCTCATTGATACATCAAGTCTACATTAAAACTCTTCTGCATATGACATCAGCTGCTGCACGAGTTCTCCTTTCATCTTTATAGTTGATGTGAAATTAGAGAGCTTAATCAATTTGGTGAAAGTGGAATCAGCGGTCGATTGTTCCTATTTCTTTTAATCATTTTAGAAGGGAAATGCAATAATTGTGCAAGTATTTCTGTATTGATGGTGGATGAGTTAAGGTATGAAATCTAGAAGTTCCGGCAATTGGAAGGACAGGTTTTGAAGTTTCAAAAACCTTTAGGCCACTGTGGATGAATGAACAAGAACTGTATCCAATGTTTACCCATAGGAATGGGTCAATGTTCATTAAGCACCAGTTCAGGGTAAGGCAAAACAAATTAGTTCAACAAGGGCAATGCACCTTCTGGGTCTAAAAAGCAGAAACATTCCTCATGCCAACAAGTACAGAGTAAAACAACTTTGAAACGGAGAAACGCAAAGCAGAAATAACACTTATTACCACTAATGCCAAAAGAGATTGACTACAGTGACAATTCATTTACATCAACTTCTCAAACTACTCACTTTTACCAAAACGCAGTCGGACAAAAACAAATTTTAAATGGGAAAAATAAAATTAAAAAAGGACAAGTTTGGGTACTGTTTTAATCATTTATTCAAATTGAATGCAACTAGTTTCTAGTTCTGATGTTCTTCCTCTCTGGGTGCATAGTTCCAGTCCTGTAAGGAGAAAAGTTTATTAGATAAACAAAAACTGGGTTAAAAAGTTAAAGAAATACAAACAAAACAAATCAACGCACCCTTTGGTCAGCTGCTGAGCGCCGTCCTTGAAATTCCTCTCCAGGAGCAGGGGAGGGAATCCTTTGGTTGTAGCCGAAGGTTCGCCCGAGTTGCCACATTTTTTCTAATACTTCAGGATTTATATGCGGTGTATTGAAAGAGTCCCTGGGCAATGGTGCAAAATGAGAGCCATCCATTGCAGAGCCAAAGGGGGGGTTATCCTGTTGGGGATTTGAATACCGATTATGGGGTTTAAGATTTTGTGACTGGAGGGTTGTGTCAGCAAGCAGCTCTTCAGTTTTACTGTTGCGCTCCCTACCTGGTGGGCCCTGCTGTAGCAGCACATAACTCTTTGATCGAGCGTCGGTTTGGATTATCTGATCATGGGTGGTAGATTTCTTTAAGGCACTAAGAAATTGTTGTGAGGAGTTTGCACTAGGTGCTCGGGCATCTTGAAGCACGGGGTTAGGGACAAGATAACGATCAGCTACACTTTTGACTTTAGCTCGCATTGGCTCTTCAGAATCACTGTGGTTTACATTAGATGGTTTTAGTTCAGTGGCTCTGGGCTCCCTTTGCTGGTTTGCCAAATGCTGTAGATATTGAGCACCAAAAGGTAATAGTTGACTCATTTGCGACTGTGGGGGCTGTATATAATATGGATTTCCTTGCCAATTACCAGGAGGCTGGGGTCCAGAGGGTGCATTGTAATTAACTGCTGACTGGCTTTGAGGTGGATACATATTGGGTACAAAATAAGGGTAGTTTGGCCTCTGATTTATAGGTACACTGACAACAGGCACAGCGTTGTTGCCATCTGGTGGCAGGAGATATGGCAGTTGTTCATTCTGAGGTGGAAGGGCCTGTTGTAAAGTGGTTGCAGAAACTTGGGTAGTTTCCTCAGTTAGCTCTGGAGCGGGATCACCCAAGCCCCTACCAGAACTAGAATATCCCAATGAAGAGAGATATGGCATCGCTGGATAGACTAGAGGAGCATTTTGACTGCCAAGTCCAGCTGGAACATATTGATGCAGGTGTTGATGAAAAGCAAATTGTGGACAGCAATTATAAATGCCAGATGGGCAGGATTGAGGGCAGTAGAAAGGGGGCATATAGGGAGAGCCTGGTTGTGGACCTTGGTGGACATTACCACCATAAATAGGTTCTTGGATAGGTTGTGGTCTCGGTGTGGAGGTAGTAGCGGGTAATGTTATCTGCTGAGGCTGCTGTGGGTAATAAGGGTTAAAAGGATCATACACTTTGCCTTTAGAAGGGTTGACGAAGGGATAGACCTGCTGTTGTACTTTGGCTGCAGGAGCTTCAGGTTGTGATGGCACTTTGCTCTGTGGAGCTGAAGGTGGTTTACTGGTTGACAATTTCCCAGGGATTTGGGGGTGTGATGTCCCAGGGTTCAATTGGCCCTTTGGAGCCAGTGTAGGAGTCAGCTTTGTGGGTGGCATTTGTGGCTGGTAAGGGCCTTGAGGCCATAAGGGGGTGTAAAATGGGGTTGGGTAGAACGGCTGGTACATCTGTCTGCGAGGTTCCTGAGCAACTGGAGTTAGCGGTTGTGGTTTGTATTCATGGTTCTCAGGTTTGCTTGAAGTGGGTTCTTGAGGTTTTTGAGTAGTTCCAGATGGGACATATTCAGGAAATTTACCTGGCGGTGGTTTAGTTACTGGTGACTGCGTAGTAGGGTTTTCAAGCATCTGTACGGGATTAAAATAGTATGGATAATGATAAAAGGGGTCTTCCACTTTGACTTTAGGTGGTTGGGTGGCTGAAGAGTCTACTCGAGTCTCTTTTTCAACAGGCAATTGTAGAGGTTGAGATGGCCAGACATAGAAAGGAAGGAATTTCTGGGGCATTTGTCCTTCAGGTGCCATTGGCAGATTTGATGGGAGGAGAGTTTGTTTGGATTGCACCTCACTTGTCTTGGTTAAAGGAGACGACAGTGGCTGCGCAGTAGTTACAGGTTTAGGATCTGGATAAGGGTAGAAGAAATGTGGGTACGAAGGATAGTCTGGCATTTGAGGACGAGCAATATCCTTTGGACCCTCGTCTGGTTTTTTGTGAGGTGCCTCTTGGTTCTTAGCAAAAGTTTGATAAGGAGGTGAACCAGAACTATGAGATGGGGTCAAGTGATGTACCCCTTTGCTTGGCACTTCAGTTTGCGGTCCTGGATAGTTTGGTGGGCTTTTTGTGAGTTCAGGTTCAGTTGCTGACAGAGATGGACAGGAAATTTTGGTTTCTCCATCTCCATAGAGTTCCAGGGTGTACAGACCATCCTTAAAATAACAAGTTGGTTAGAAACTGTTTAAATGAATTTGTAAATGCATTTTCTGGAAACAAATTGTACTGTACCCTTTTCTTCAGGCAGGGCGCATAGCGAGCAGAGATGGCAACACCATCAGGAAGAACAACTATAACGAACCCACATTTGGCTGAGGCGCTCAGCAAAGGCTCCCAGACATCATTCACTGCAAGGTAAAATTAGTCAGACACGTAAACTTTTATAAGTCACCTTCCATTCAAATTTATCAAATTTCTGGTTTAGAACTCTGCTTAGGATTTATGCAAGCCACATGCAATCATGTGTGCCCATTGTTTCTATGCCTATAGATCTGATAAAGAAATAGCTGCTGAATTGTGGAGCTGAAGCCAATTTGGAAAATTAGAACATTGAGGCAGCTATTTAAGCACATTCAAAGCAAGAAAAGCACATATGCCATATAATTTGATGGCAGGAAGCAAATGCACACACTCTACAAGGGGTAAAATACAACTAAATGTAGCCGTTCTAAAAAAAAGTGACAATTGACAAATCTATTTTGCAATGCAATAGACATGTTAGGCGTGGACTGAACTTTAGATATGTTAAATACGCAAATTAAAAACTTACACTTTACTATAATTTTAGCAGCAGAGATCATCCAGTCGGTCTTGACAACCATCCCCTCAGAGTGGCAGGTGACCATCGGAGGGTTAGGTGCAGAAGGCTTCATCACAGGACATGACATCCTCACCGGTAACCCACACCAACGCAAGGGGAGAACATAGCTATCCTCCTGAAATTTATAAGAAGTTAGACACGGTTAAACTTTAAAAGTTCAAGTGAGTAAAGGGCTTTTGGAAAGTACATCACCTCATGAGCAACAAAGCAACCGTCATAGGGTGCAACCAAGACAAAGTCTCTCCTTGTTGACCGGATTGTGTAACCACAGCTTTGTGGCAAATTGGACAGGGGCAGTGGAGACAGGTTGCTTCCTGGGAGATTATAAAAAGAGAAAAAAATATACATTATATTTGCATATAGTAATAAAATCGATCATGGCTGTAAATATATGACCAAAATTAAATTAAACACTTACCTCGGTCCACACAGAAGAGAGATCCAGGGGTAGAGGCAGCACCTTGGATTTGAAGCTTCATGGAGTCTCCTGTACATTCAACCTTTGGTTCCAGTTCAAGGAGTTGTTCCACCACTGCCTCGCCTGGCTTTGGGCTTGACGAGTAGTCACCTTGTCGTTTATATTGTTTGGGCTCTCCCCAACCTTTAAAAAATAATGCCGTTAATTAAATGTTTCCCCATTTTCGTACAAATTTAATTAAAAGTTTGCAAGGTTACAATCAATTAAAAGTCATGAGGTACATTTTATACAGAATTATATGCAGAACTTCAAACTTACCCATGTCAGCTTGGTAATCAACATCTAAATCCAGGAGTTCCATTGAGGTACCGATTGCTTTGACTTTTGCACCTTGCAGAGAGTTTTGCCCGATGAGGAGTCGTCCATGTCGCAGACCACTTCCTCTGCTAATCATCGACTTTTCTTTTAATTTATCCAGTGCCTTAAGCCTCGTCAGGGGGCTACAACTGCAAAATGAACTAGCAACCACAAAAAGTCCAAACCATAGTAAACCTTTACTGCCCACGCTCCACGCCATCAGAAACAATAGAAAGGAATAATGCACAGGTCTGAGGCGAAAACGTAGCCTTTCTGTTCTCACTCACTTTTAAAGACTGGCCACATGAGGCCTGGTGCCAATTACACCATTCAAACACCCAACCACAGCAGGTGTTACCAGTTGAGCTGATAGGGGCGGGGCTTAACAGGCAGAATGGCTAAAACTAATGTAGCACTCACATTAGTGTTATAGAAATGGACCTAACATTTCATGGCATTTTAATAGGGTTTATATGACCCTGATATGTTTGCTAAACCAGTGCCTGTAAAATGAGTGTATTATATTCTACACACGTTAAGGAAAAATGCCGTAAATATCTCAAAGCAACTAGCATGGGTCATAGCTAATGATACACATGCTCATGGTGTCTATTGTTCTTCTTCAGGCCTAACAGGATGATAAATGTGCACATACTGTGAACACACTGTGACACCTACCTTTAATTTACAGTACTACAGTACAAAAACACATCGACAACACAGATTTAGTGCCAAAGTGGAAAAAGCACTGAAAAAACCATAGCTTCTCCAGAACAATATTGTCCAGATGTTTGGGGGTTATGGTTTTTAATCTGAACCTGGTTTGGGTTGGATGAAAAATTAAAATGAAAAAAAGCAGTGACTTCCCTTTGGCTGCTGACACCACTTTGCTCAACTGCTTTTAAAAAAAGAATTGTGATCATACATATATACTAAGATTATGTTTGTCTATGTGTGCTGCTTTTTTTGGTCACTTGACATTTTATATAGTGGATGCCAGCATTTCCATCAAAACCAATAAGATATCTATCTTTTGCATTTTCTTACATAGAGTAATCAGACTAACTTCACTGTGGTATGGATTTCAAATGCATCAAGTAGCAGTGACCCACTGACGTGCAGCCAAATATTATTTTAAAACATTTTTTTTCTCCATTAACTGTCAGAACCGCAGGGAGCTAAATCTTGATTCCCCTGACTATTCAAATTGATCCATTTAAGAATAATATGATCTATTAGACAGTGAATCACACAATTGAATAAAATAACTGACTTCACCCAATGACATTAAATAATTAGTATATAAACACATTTGTACTGAAGAAGCAACAGACGGGACATAATGGCATTACCTCTGGTTGGAATAACTTTTATTTGATCTGTCTGTAAACAAGACATCTCATCAATTCATGGCATTTAAAATAGCAGATTTTGTGGCAGAAGGAATTTCCTCTCAGAAACAAAAAGACAAAAATTGCAAACACTTTTTTTCTTTTCTGTCGTTTAATTCTGTACATATTCCACAAAGTTTGGGGATTACTGATGCCAAAACATCCCTTAGGAAAGTGCCATTAAAAGTTACTTCTTGCCGGGGCAGCAGTTAAAAATCCAACTCATAGTAGCAACAGATCAGATCGATTTTTATGGCACAGAATACACGGTTATTCTCAGAAATTTTTCACAAGACAACTTACAAATGCTCTTATTCCAACCAACACCATTTTCAATATGTTTAGTGTACACAGCTTTTTTTTCTTTTAAATATATTCTAAGTACCATACTATGACATTTTGTGAATACTCCTTAGAAGACTAAAGCACAAGGCAAATAATTCCAAGGTGCTGGAGCCCAACAGCCTTGTTTTACAGTCAAAATGCATTCACGCTGTAGTAAAATGACATTGTAGTTTCATTGGTTAATGGACAGGTTAGCAACAAATCAATTAGTGATGAGACTTTTTAAGTAGTGTTGAAGTCTAAAGAAGCAGTAAATACACAGTCATCTGAAGTCGTCAATGATTTACAGTCAACAGGTGATGCCAACAATCATTCATCAATCAGAGAAAAGATGAAGCAATTCTGATAATCCTCTTAAACTGACAATTGGTCCAAAGGGGAGGGGAAGAAAAAAAATATGACATGAGTGTGTCTGTGGTGATTGACAGCGAAATTTACAAAGAGCAGGAGCTGACTGACAAATGTCGGAGCTGACTGACAAATGTCGGAGCTGTCACCGAGATGGAATGTCCACTGAGACTCCAGGATGTGTGGAAGCGTCTTGACATCATCTTTGAGACCTCAGCAATGCTGACTGTATACACTTCACTCAAATAACAGCCCAACACCACACCATTAACTTTTAAGACCACAGTCAGGTACAACAGCAAAAGCATGTGATGGGGGGGAGGGGGTAAAGGAAGCTGCGCCTGATGGTGGCGAGTAGGTACACACATACAGGACTTTGTCAGAGGAAATTTTGTTGTTTCTTTAGCGGAGGCTGCGAAGACTAAAAGATGAAGAGGCAGATGAGAAGATGGTTTTGGCTGGAATATTACGCTGGGACAGAGAGAAGATAGGGCGGGGATCTGAATGCTACAGAGGGGAATGCATGCAACTTTTAAATGCCCACATGCTGATGGAAAAAAAAATGGCATCTTTTAGTAATGTGCAAAAAATAAAACCTATGCACCATTACATATGTACTTCCCCTTGGAATATAAGCCAGTTGCTAAGTGAATGTTACACAAGGCAAATTCAGATTTAACACTTTTATTATACTTTGCAATCATTTTTTGCAAGAGCATGCCATTACTGCCGTGTCAAGAACACGAGAAGTACAATGTTAAAGTGGGGTAGTGTTCTTTTTTTTTTCCTTTAAAAAAAAAAGAAAAGAAAAGAAAAGAAAGAAAAGTGTGGGGAGTATATAAAAGTAGACTGCAGAGGAAGTAACTTTGTATGCCATCAAATTCCCGGAGTATTGTCGACACAATGCGGTTGAGTGGGAGTGGGCTGCTAAGTTGATGGATGGGTGGAGAGGTTGCTTAATATCCAACCTTCCTCAGCTTCTTAGCCATTAGATTCGCTTTCATGTTAAGAATTCCACCATGGACCGCCTCCTTTCCCATGACAAAAACCAATACTGGAGCACACAGGGGAAAAAAAGAGAAATGAACAAAATTGCAGAGTGTCCCCCCCCCCTACAGGATGCAGGGGGGGAGGAGGTACATAGGTGACACAGCATCTTACCACTCTTCATTGCTATTAAAAGTTTCCAAGACATTTGACTGCTTGCAGGAGAAATCTTAACAGCAAATATTTATTTTCTCTTCTTTTTTGTCCCTCATTTTGATCTAATTGAGCTCGGAAACATTAAAACCCTGAATCCCTCAAGTATTTTGCCATTGAGAAAGCCTTCTTATTCAATCCGCCTCCATGGACCCCTTCTTTGCCCATTACAAGAACCAAAACTGAAAGAGAAGAGATAGAAAAAGGGGACAGTTAAAAAAAAAAGTAAGAAGGGTAAAGGCATTCCAAGTAAGAAGGATCATCACCAGGAGTGTGAAGTGCAGGGATGTCTAACTGCGTGTCATACAGTGCTGCTTGTCTGCATGCTTCTCTTTGCAACTTTACCAACAGACACAATGAGATGCTGCAGCCTGGACAGCAAATGATTAAGTGTTCCAAACTTGAAAAAGTATTTCGTAAATGAGAAATAATCTTAAGTAAGGAACTTATTTTCCCTGGTCATGAATTTGCAAAGAAATTGATTGTAGCCAGTTATCAAAAGTTTTAGATGTCAGAGCCAGATAAATATTGTGAATACGTGAGAAACACTGGAGCAATGTTAGACTGTGAGGACCACAAAGGCAAACGGACAGTCGGCAATACCATGGCTTACATGAGGTTTTATAATAAAATCTGACCATTAGGTAAATGAACACATTTCATCTTCAGATGTTTGCATCTATAAGATTTGTGTTCCTGGGACTAAGGCCCATTTCACAAAGCCACTTCTGAGCTTGCATAGATGGCTGTAAAAATTATCTTTCAGCAATAGGGCTGCAACTATAATAATCTTCATGATTGATTAATCTACTAATTCATTCCATTACTAAAAACAGTGAAAATGCGCTGTGCATCCATCCTTCATTTTGTCCGATCAGCAGTCAAGACATCCTAAGGTATTCATGCACAACAAAGAGAAGCATAAATTTCATATAAATGCTTGACATTTTTTTAAGCTTTAGAAAATGTCACCATAACTATTTTTAAAATCAGTGCACAATAACTTTATATAAATAAATAAACAATAGTAATTCTTGTAATACATTTTCCAAATCATTTCTCATACAAAAATGTCAAATATTTGCAGGCAGCATGTAAAATTTGATGCTTTTCCCTGTCCTTTAATCTGGACCGTGGATCAAACTCAATAGAAAGATATTTGCAGGCATCACATTTACAAATGATTGTTACAACTATATACAAGATACATTTAGGAGTCTTGCTCATGCATCGCAACAGGAGAAGAAATGTTGAAAATTTGGTCAAATGGGCCTGTGATATTCAGTCAGCACTTCTTCAAGTCACAAAACTGTACGGAAGAAGCTCTGAAAGCGACGTGACACTTTCACAACATCAAATCTTAATCTATGAAGGGGGCATTCTAATAGCTGAAATAAACCATTTAGGAACCAAAATCTTACCTTTTTCAGCTTTAGCCACAGTGACATTGTATGTAGGCTCTCCTCCTCCGCTCTTTGTCCTGATGTCCATTGTCCAGTCCCCATCCTCAAGGAGGCTGTCTCTGAGGACTGAACACTTCTTTGAGCCCAGAGTGAGACCGCTGGTGTAAAAGGTCTCCCTGTCCTTACCGATAAGGATGTCAATTTCTTGAGACTGAAAAACACACAAAACCACAGGATCGGGGAAACGTCAGTCAGATTTTAAATTAAGAGGCCTTCAGCTACATGACTAGCATAATGCATCCTAGTATTAACATATACAATATTATTGACTATATAAATGGATGTAAATAGAGATCTGTGAGTATTTGCAGGCTTGAGTCCTGCTGCAGCGGCCACAGGCTCGGTTCCAACCCGGCCCTTTGCTGCACGTCTCCACTCTCTCTCTCTCTCCTAATTTCATGCTTACGCTGTCTTATCGATTAAGGCCCAAAAAAATCTTTACAAAACAATTAATCATTAATGAATGTTCCAAAGAGAAGACATTGGTTACCTGAAAAGTCAAGTTATAAAAAATAAACAAATAACTCACAAATAACTAATAAATGGTTTCCAGCAGCTTTTGGTGTTGCCAAATAGTTGATCTTTTGTAAATTGTAAAACAGTGTCTACAAGACTAATGTTAGGCTGAAAATGGCTAAACTGGATCAAATATTTTACATGGACAAGGGCTCTCTCTCATTTTGATCAACCATGTCTTGAAGACAAAAAGGTTGAACAATTAAAGGTAAGTGTTCCACAAGCCTACTTTTATTTTTCTAAAGTATAAGATGCTTATCATTTGTAGCCCATCTTTCCTAAGCTTCCATTTTTGTGTTACCTCTGTTTTGCTTTGTTTGTTTGGTATCACTGGTTAGTTTAGTAAGGTATGAGTTGGTATTTAAAAAAAAAAAAACTTGATTGTGGTAGCCAAGCTGTAATTGCAAACTACCCTTACTGTACTATGCAGCGATGATAAAGGGGATACAATATACCTTTATTGATCCCCCTGAAGAGGAAATTTGAAATTGACAAAGCAGCAGAGGAGAAAATGTATAAAGAACCAAAAAAAAGAATAGAAACAGAATATACAGTAAATAAGATAAATCTGAATTATTATATACAATAAATATAGAATTAATATATACAGGGATGTTTTCCTAAATTTGCAACAAAGATGAAAGTTGTGTAATGGTGCAACCTGTCCAAATTCTTTGCAATATGCATAATAATAGAACAATGATGGCCTTTTCCTTGTTACAGGTTTCAATTATTTTTTCAAGAAAAACGTCTAATATATTCTAGAGAGCTGTGAGATGTAAATTATAATGAAAAGTTGCAATCCTCTTCATTAAGCTACAATTCCAAACGTTCTCCAAACTTACATTTTGTTCACTCCTTTAGGACAAATTATGACAGTTAACTGAATATATACACGTTTTGCACCATTGATCTGCAATATTGTTTAATATTATTCCAAGTGTAAGCTGTAGCTCTATTCCAAACATTAGTGATCCTAGCGCCAGTATTGCACATGAATGGCAGGAGAGGAGCTTTGTGAATCAAATTTGGTAAATGCATGGATGCCAGCACAACGACCACAGGCACGTATCACAGCCCAGACAATAATAAAAGCCTGTAGGAAGGAGCGGAGGCAAAGTTACGTCCTTTTCGGTGCATTAAAAACATAATGTCCCCAATAACCACATGTGCATTAATATGCGCGGGGAGGAGTGAGGCGGGATCGCGGTAAGCTGACCACGGTGAGCCGGTAAACCTGCAGCTTAATGCTTTCTAATCAAAGCGGCCGAGCACACAAAAGCATGCACGCTCCCTCCAGGCAGACCCCGTCCACTAGCTGCTTTTTACATTAGCGCCCGGTTCGTTTAGCAGCGCGCTAACATTTCCGATGGACGTTCGTCCGCAGCTTTTGTGTCTTCGCGGTACGTGCGTGCCACAAACGAGCGAGGGTCTCATCCGATGTCCGCACGCTGCCTAATCCCGCCGCGTTTCCTTAGCAGGAGATAGCCGCGGCAGGGCCACCGATGAGCTAGCAGCTAGCCCCGCTAGCTAGCACGGCGCTGCTAGCATGCTAATCATCCAGGGGCTGCGAGATAACGATTTTTTTAGCGCCGTTAATTCTGGTGAGCGTCTGCGTGGGTGGCTCACAACAACAACATCCGAGCAGAACCATCCTTCCACTCCCAATCCGTCCGTTTTACCCCGTCTTACCGTGATATTGTTGAAAGTACCACCGGCATGTGCTGCCCAAGCATATTTGCCGTCCGTATACCCAACAATGGCGCAATCCTGACAGCTGCCATCTTGCATCAGGTTGTCCACGTAGCCTTGCCAAGAAGACATGTTTAAGAAACTGGTGCTATATGTTTTGGTTTTTATAAAGGATCCCTACAGCTGAGGAGGAAGGCGGCTCTCCAACAAACAAAGCGTGCGGCCGGATCGGGAGGAAACCTGCAGGCGAATTTAGAGTCTCCAATCTGAAGCCACACTCCGACGTTCAGCGACGTCAAGGCTGGGGCAGCAAAGAAAGCCAGGGAGGGCAGTGAGGCAGCGGCTGGGTGTAGTCCCTATCAGATCCCTCCGCACAATGAGCTCAGCAGGAGCAGCAGCAGCAGGCGGCGGAGTAAACAGGGACTTATCAGCTCAGCCAGGAGTCAACTGTCTGAGGGAAGATGCCGGGGAACACACGTATAGACACACAGACAATTATTTAATCATTCATTCCATCAATGAACGTGTTTCCACGATGGAGGCTGAGAACAAGCAGTCACAATGTGCCCCGAGGCCCACAAGGTTTACCGAGGCCAAACCATCTAATCTAATGAGATCACCTCTTAGAATTTCATTTTTTATTTTATGGTGGGGGCCTGGTCAGAAGTGAATTTTTATAAGTTCCCACTGAAAGCTATTTACTCCTAAATCTAAAAGTTTTCAAGCTGCATGGAGGCTTGACATATATTACATTTTTAAAACTTGTATAACTTGTTCCCAAACACCCAATATCTTTTGCGAGCAGGATGATCACCCTGTGACCCTAATTTACTTACTCTCCTAAAAATCAAGCCTGGTTTGTTTGATACATTCCTAATGAGAGTCCATTCATCCAGAAGAGTTTGGGATGAACGGAGGTCTTGAATTACAAACATTTTCTTTGTCTTGTGTGCACACGATAATAAGTTGTTCCCAGACAATTAATATGTTGTGCTTACGAGATAATTTACTTTGTGGCCCAAACTTATTTAATCTTATGAAATCTACTCCCAAATTCTGATTTTTTTTTTCCTTATGTTGGGAGCCTGGTTAGAAGTTCCTTTGATAAGTTCCTGCGGAGACGCCCTTTACTTCATCCAAATCTCTGAAGTATTTGAGATTAATGAGGGCCCTTAATCATTAGGTGATAATTTCTTCTGTTGTGTGTGCAAGATAACAGGACGATTACCCTGTGCAGCAAATTATGTCTGCCAATGACAATCAAGTGTCTCTATACAAGAGCAGCAATCATTTTTTATACGACATTCCAAGGTGAAAATAAAACTTGATTAGCTGAGTCCATCACGATGCGTCTGAGCTTGTTGGAGACGCATATTAATATTATTATTATTTTTGTTGAAAAGGTTTTACTAAAATTCTGTTATGACTCTATTGGATAAATATTTGGATTTACCCTACAACCAGCATCCAATATATATGATAAAGGATCATGAGATACAATGCCAGATCAATGCATTATTTTTGTTGAGCATGTTGAGTGAAGTAATCTGCCTTTAACAAAAGGTTAATATTGATATAAACCAATATAATGTGTTTGTGTGCAATGACAGGATATTACCATAAGCAGGCCTACAGTTGGGTTTGTACAGTCAAGGACTTAAGGTTTTTTATTTTAATATCTGTCTACAACATTTAAATATTCACACAGTACATTCCCAGTGTATACCACCAATGTCAATACAATTTCAGTTCAAATAACATGATATAAATTCCTAAATCTACATTGCTTTTGCCATAGGACTAATATAAATATTTGACATACAGAGGAGACTTGAACAACTGCAGAGAACAAAACAGAGGTTATACTATTTATGCTGTATAATTTGCAACACTCTAACAATGACAGTATGGCCTGGATCAAAGTTAGCCAGTGATATATGAATGAATTACGACTTGAGTTGATGTTTCCATTTACAAAGTGCATGATGTCATTTCTATTTTTAAACTTATAACTGGCTCAACTATTTTTGTGCTAATCATTTTCATTCTACTCTAAGTATGATCATAAATGAAAGACCAGTGGACTTTTGAATTTTCATATGGTGGCTGATCTGCTGACAGACACGAATAAAACCATACTGTGTAGGAACATAAGAGACCTTATATGAGAAAGAGTTCAAGGTTCATCCAAAATAACCAAAAAAGGAAAAGGAAACGTGGTACCCTATCACAGAGAGGTACAGTCACTGACCACCGGGGGCGGTGTTCTCTATGGATTGTGTGACTGGTTTATTTCTGGCGCAGAGCTGACTTGCCATGTGTCTTTAAACCTGTAGTTAGTCTCTATGTAGGGGTATTTTCAAATGTGTATCATTTTTAATTTAAACTGGTTTATGGGTTATAACAGAATTTTTCATATATATATAAAAGTCCTGCAGATATACTCTCATACTTTTTTATTTGACTTTCTTAGATAATAAAAGTCCCATATAATTCACTTGCTCACCTCAACGGCTGCAGAGGCAATGCAGCACCAGTAGTGTGATGCTCCTTCAACCTCATCTTTGTGAATTAACCTCCCATCAACTCCCTTAAAAATACACTGCTTTTCTTATGTCATGCTAAAAATATCTTTACACTTTTATGAAGAATGTTAGCTGGTGTAGTGATCACAGAAGTTACGCATGCTGTGTCATATGCTCGCTGTTTTCCAGAAACACAGGCCCAGGGTGTATGAAGAGCTGTGCGATTTCAATTCACTTAGAAATGAATAAATAAAGTTATCCCGTGATCATTCTTAAGATGCCACTGAACAGAGACAACCTGGGGCCAAACACCCCTCGCAGAGATGGAGAGTGTAGCCGCTGAGGTCATGCAAGGAAAGAAGTCCTTAAGAAAAGCTGGAAGGGATAGAAATATTGATAAGACAACCCTCAAAAGATTCATAAAGAAAAAAGAGAAAGGGAAAGTAAAATCAGTAGCCTGGGGTGCAGTAGCTGAGGTAAAGAGAATATTCACAGATGAGATGGAGGAGGAGCCAAACACTTAAACAACTAGCTGACCAGTTCCATTGCCTTGCTCCAGTTAAGTGCCGTGAACTGGCATTTGAATACGCAGAGAAAAACAATATCCCTGTCCCTGGGCAGGTAAGCAATATGCAAGAGATCACATGAATCATAATAATCATAAATGTGCTTAATTGACCAATCCCCATGATTCTGTTACTAGTCCCATAATAATTTTGGAATGTGTGGTTTTTAAATATTACAACATGTGTTGTTATGGTAGTTTTAAAGTGGAAAAAGTTAGTGTCCCACTTTAACCCGTAGCTGGGGTAAAGTGGGACACAAGACCACTTTTTTAAAAACAATCGTATTTTCACTGCCCTTTGTCCTGAAGACATTCTGATCATTTCCATTGCTAGAAAACATCCTGAATTAATGCGAAATGTGTAAATTTGACTGATATATCATTTTAGCTCGCCTAGAGGGGAGCAAATGTAAAAAATGTCCCACATTACCCCGCTCTCCCCTACTACGATAACGCCTTTCACAATTTCCCAATGTGACGTCTTCAGTCTGCCTATTTTGTTCAATCTACAGTGATATACGTTTATTTAATTGACATTGATGTTGAGCTGATTCATTAGTTGAATATTCAGATCATTAGGGCCCGAGCACCGACAGTGCGGAGGCCCCATTGAAATTGTAATGATTCTTATTATTTTTCATGTAAATGAATTGCCTTTGAGGGCTTTGACATACTCGAAAATTCACCAAAGTTTGCAGAATTGGTGAAAATGTAAGTATTCTGGAGTAATTGAAATGGGCGTGGCAAAATGGTTGTGTATTTTAACTAACTCCTCCTAGAGCTTTCATCAGATCAGCTTCAAATTCGATTAAGGGGTCGTCTCAACAACATGGAGATTACAACTAAATCAACTAAGTTTTTGAGTTTTTGTCTCACGGTGTGACCGTGGCGTGGCTTCAAAGTTTGATTACAAGCCAACAAAACACAAGGTTGTCTGTTGAATGTCACTGTCAGTGGTCTTAGATGCCTCTTATATCTTTGATGTTGCAAAGGTGAAAAATGTGTGTTTTTCTGTATGTAGTGAGAGCACCATCTACTTGCAACAGGAAATAAGCCCTGTTTTCCAACTTAAATTTGATTTTTCGGGCCACAGAGTACTGCTCGCAGCCCTAGTTAACGTTTCTTTTTTGAAGTATCGGCAGCCCTTGATGCTAAACACAAAAATAATCTAAATGTGCACTTAAAGCGAGACAAATAATATAATAATATGTATAATTTTATATAGACAACATACAGTCTATATACACATTTGATCACTCTCCTCGTGGTTGCGTGCATTTTACATTTTTCAAACGGTTCCCTGAAGGCAGCACGGAGGTGCGATTCACAAACGTTTGGTACGTAATCACCCTTGCGCAGCCCGCCTACCCAGGATTCAGCGCGGCCGCATACAACATAGCCATCTTGTCAGTAGTGACTGAGGGAGGGAGGTGACTGTTTAGAGCCTTGTTTGTCTCAAAGTGTGAGGTTTAACTCACTTTCCTTCCTTCGACCGCACTCAGCTTCAGCGTCGGAGCCGAAACGGGAGGACTTCGAGCCGGGGAAGTGTGCGGGCACGACGGACTGCTTTCTGGAAGATGTCTCGCATACTTGTTCCGACGTAGGGGGAGTGTGCAGCTGCCAGTTGGCTTGACTTGCTAGCTAGCTCTGCGAGTGGAGGGCTGCGGGCCCTCCTCAGCCTCTACTAGCTCCTGCAGCTGGGCAACACACTGTGCGACAGCGGCCGCCTGACAACTGCACAGCCGGGATATTAGCAGGCCGGCCCGGACCCACCGAAACCCCTCGGCCCGATCCCCGCACAGGCGCTGGCTCGGGCGGCTGGTAGCGGCGTCTGAACTCGCATCCGCCGGACAAGACGACACGAAGTGCGGCGTTGCGCTATGAGCTCATGAAACGAAACAGGAGACCGAGAGAGGAAGAGGGATGGCGCAGATTCATCTCGATTACAGTTGAGTAAAATAGATGAAAGTGTGCTCTTGAACATGATCTAAGCGGCTCCAGCTGCAACCAGCTCTCCCCTTTTCCGCGGAGGATACACATAGACATACGTGGGACTCGGAATCAAATATGTCGAAAATGCCGGCCAAGAAGAAGAGCTGCTTCCAGATCACAAGTGTGACTCAGGCCCAGGTGGCGGCGATAGGTGCCGCGGACGACACGGAGAGTCTGGACGACCCGGACGAGTCCCGGACTGAGGACGTGTCGTCGGAGATTTACGACGTTTCTCGGGCCGAGTACGAGCCTGCGTGTGACAGGAGTTCGTCAGAAGAAGCGCTGAACAACGTCGGAGAGCCGGAGGCGAGCAGCGCTGTGGCCCCCTCTCACATACCTCAAGCAGGTCACCTGTCTGCGCTGTCAGGCGCTTCCATAGGGGAGTTCCGAAAAGTGCCGGGCTCAGCTCAAGGTGGCCAGCAGCCGCAGGGCAGCGGCGTCACAACTGGTTTACCCATCATCCCTCAGCCAGGAGCAGGGCATCATCAGCCGGCTCCGGCATCCAGCGTGTCAGCCAACGCATCCCAAGCTGCTGCAGTGACCAGTTCAGCTGCTGCTCCTCCTCCTGCCACCTCCACGGTGAGTTGCACTTCACGCTTCAGGGTCATCAAGCTCGATCACGGTACTGGAGAACCCTTCCGGAGAGGCCGGTGGACGTGCACAGAGTTTTATGAGAAGGACTCCGAGGGCTCCGGAGTTGGTAGGACTGTAGACAGCATCAGGCATGCCAGTGCAACATTGGACCCTGCTGCAGACAGAGACAGTGGGCTCGGCCTCACCGGGGGCTCTGTGGTTTCCTCAGGTCAGGGCTTAGGCTCCGTGGCAGATGCTTCTCTCTCATCATCCCGCATGCATTCAGCGGAGACACTACCGCAGCAACAGCAAATCCACCATCAAAACTTCAACGCCCGACAACAGCCTACAGCTGTCCCGGCTCAGCCAACAGTGGGAGGTCCCCACCCCTCTGCCCCACAGAGTGTGCTGCCAGTCGGACTAAATGGCTTGCCTCTATCTGGTGTCATCATCCAAAAGACCTCCATCATGCCTCCCACAGCCCAGCCCAGCACTTACTCTTCTCCGCAGCACCAGCTTCCCATTGGCCACCCCTTGACCGGCCAGTCATCTGGACTGTATCAGAACCAGACGGAGTACTATCAGCAGCAACAGACTGCTCCCATGCAGCCTGGGCTTTCCACCAGCCAGTCCCTCCCAGTGTCTGGCCTCTCAGCCGGGTTGCAGCCTGGGAGCCAAGGGCCTGCTTCAGTCATTCCTCCAACCTCTGGAGGGGCATTTGTGCCAAATCAGGTTGGAGATCTTGTTGGAGCAGGAGGGGGATCCCTAACCACTGGACAACCGGCTCCGGGCCTCTTGCAGCAGCAGAATGTTGGTATGGGAGGTGTCGGAGGCTCCATACTGGTTGGTGGATCCATTCTCCAGCAGCAAACTGTGAGTCCGTATGCCCCCGCTGGACAGCCTCAACCCCACGGCCTCCACCCTGCATCCTCCAGTGTACAAAATGTGCCTGTCATGGCAGTGGGCTCTAGTGCGCCCACCGCTGTGCCCAGTGCCTCCAGTGCAGCCATGCCAAATGTGACAGCTTCTAGTTTGCCTCTGGGTCAGATACCCCACAATGCGACTTCACTGGTGTTTGGGGCCCAGGTTCTCCCAGCACCTGGATTTGGACCGGTGGAGGGTGGTGGTGGTCTCGTCAATGCACAGTCTCCTGTTGTCTCCGGTAAAGAACCAGTGAAGCCCTTCATGCCTGAGAGCTTGCAGCTCACCACTCCAGCTGTCAACAGCCTGTTTGGAATCCACATACCTGTCGACGGGGAGGAGGACAGGTAACAATTTTCAAGATCTTATTGTTTACAGTTAGAAAATTCTCGTCTCTGTTCAGTATCATCATCATATGTTTCATCAATAACTCGCACAACGTGATCAATGGCATACAGGCAGTGTCAGGGAACAGAGGGTTGTGACAGCTGACATGATTTGTCGGTTTGCTTTGATCCCAAGAACGTAGAAACTCATAGTTAAGGCAATGGCTTATGTAGCTTGTCAGATGGACCCCAAAGGAAGTTATGGATGAAGCGTGTGAATAGAGGGAAGAGAAAAGTTACACAAAAGAAGGAAATGAAATAAAGGTATAGTCTCTCATTAGGTACTAAAGGAGTAAGTGGAGTGTTGCACAGTGGAGGGAAACACCTGTGGCGTTCTCAGTGCATGCAACTGCTTGTTAAACACACACATGACCTATGTCATACCGTCGTTCCCTTTGTGTTAGGATGTGTGTTTGATTTGTGTGTGTGTTGTAGCAATTTGCAGGTCTCATGTCTCCAGCGCTGTTGTCCTCCCACTTATCTGTCACCTCCAGGACAGTGTTGGATGAGACGGCCTTGGCTGCACACATCAACCATGCGTTGCTGGTTGTTCACTGTGTGTAGAGTTCACTCTGCTCTCTATTTTATTCTCTGGCTTCTCCTGGCCACTCTGCGAACGTGTTGCATGCCTGACCTTTTAATAAGTTAGCTCCTGCTGTGGAAAAGACTTTGTAATACAAACACAGAAGAGTGTTTCGGTTTGTGTTGCCACTTGTATGATATCACTGTTTCCACTTGTTGCCACATCAGGTGGCCCTGAGGAAAGTCTTTAAAGAGGACCTCAGATTAAGAAAAACCTGCTGACTAGCTTTTTATTGTGGGTAGTATTTTTTTTGTGTAATGATCCATTAGATTGATCACAGTGTGTAAATGTGAAAATAATCCACAGCACACATGGTGTAAGTGTAGGAATTTAAAGCACCTACAAGGAGTTTTTAATTGGTTATGAATTGAGCAAATGAGACGAGCAAGGAGATATATATTTTTTCCATAAACTATTTCCTACTAACAATGTCTGTGGTAGGGACGGAATACAAGCGAGTTCAGAGCAACGATTTACGGCAGTGGACTGGAAAAGCCTCTGGTTAGGTGGAGGGAGAGGAAACAACACAAAACAGAATCTTTATTTTGATCTTTGATTCCCCCCCTTTGTCCTCCGCGCTTTTGTTTCGTTCGCCCCGGGAATCACTCTCTCAGACTGCATTTGGAGCAGAGAGAGACAGTGGCCTGACAAGAGGATGTAAACTGATGCAGTCCTTGTTTCTTGTTATATAATTACAGTAAAAGCAATCCAAAGAGAGCTGCACTCTAGTACATATGGATAATAAGACATGTTATCACAGTGTTGCTGTCAGTTAGGGAATATGACATTTGCTTAGTTTCCAGTCTAATCTTCTCTCAATTCCTGAGTTTCATCTCTTTGTCTCACTTGTAGTGGATGCCACTCACGAGCGGAAATGACACAGTGCCTGAAATCTCTGTGGTTTCCATTAACAGTCTTTTAGATGACCAGATATGCAGACTGCAGAACGCTGGCTCTGCTTTACTACACATGTTGTTGGATAATAGACATGATTAAGATGTGTTTCAGTTTGTAATGAGCACATCAGGGAAGCTTCCTGTTTGTACTGTGTGTAAAATCCATCACCTGTGTCAGATGGAGCTGTGACACTATAGACCACTTGGAGTCAAGAATTAAGGTCTGGTAAATTTACATCAGCGTACACTTTCAGTATTCACATGGTATCTTTTGTATTATATAACACATCAATCAATGGAAAATTTGCTTTATTCCCTAAAAGTTTTTATGGAAAGTTCTTGGTGCAAACTATTTATTTTGACATTACACACTCTTTTTGGTGTATTTATTTGTAAAGGCAAATACATTTCATTCAAGCAACTTGTGTCATTTAGAACAGTATTTATGTTTGTGACAGTGCTCCTGACTTCAGGCTGTATAGGACCCATGTGTTGCTTGTGAGAAGACCCAGCTCCCAGGCTGATAAGAGCGGGGGTCTCTCACGACAGCCGAGCACTATCAGACATTGAGCAGTAGTCTTTCCACTGTGCCCACATTGTGCCGATAAGCGACCTGACAGTGGGGTGTGTCGGCAAACTGTTCTTGTTGTCACATTGTGGCCTTTTTCTTTTGCAATGCAAGCTTACTGTATATCCTGTGTAGGTCCCTTTGGATGTATATAGTAGGCACATCCACTCCCTCTGTTCTGTTCGCCCGAGCTGGCATTAGCTGTTGTTTAATGGTGTTTTCTTTTTCTTACCAATGGTGCAGCATCAGTGCTTTGTACCTACCACCCCACTGACTGACAGACAAGGCAGGGCAGTTATTCATGTTCAGATTAGGTGCTGAATGACATTTCTCTGCAGCAGGAACTGTGGTACGTTCACTAGAGGTGGAGGAAGCTGCAGAGTGACTTGCAGGCATGTGAGCTATGCTCCATACAACCCTTCCTCCCTCCAAGCTTTTTTTATTTGTCTCTTGCTTAATTTCCACATTTCCTCACCACTGTTTATTTGGTCTCCTGCTGCCCCCCCCCAACACACACACACACACCACACAACAAAAACACTCACATTTTATCTTCAAATGGACGACATCCGCAGCTAAAATATATCATCTGTATATTTACACACATGCAGCCGCTCATGATTTAAAAGGTTGAGGACTTAAAATAAGTTCCACAACCTGGAACAAACTCTGGGCCATTTGTAGGAGCTAATGTTCGTCCCTTTGATCCTCCACTCTGCAGTTTTCCCAAAACAGATATAGACTCAAGACTGAATTTGATGTTCTCATAATTTGAATATCATCTGCTCAGCTTAATGTTTCCCAGATTGCTTCAACAACTCAGAGCATAAAATAACATCGTTGGGTTGTCATAATGTCTTTGTTGCTCCGATTTTTGCTGGATAATTTGCAGGAATGTAATGCATCTGTGGTCTGTGTATAATTGTAGTCATGCTGGTGTAGAATGGTTTATTGGCCCTGCATATCGGGAGCTTATGTAAAATTGTACTCCTCAGGAGGTAAAGGGGCAGGGGGGGTTGAGCAGTTAGTGCCACTGTGAATTGAGGGACTGTCTCTGTGTGGGTGGATGAGGGGTGTGTCTTCAAAAGGGGATGGGTTGAGGCAGCTTGTGCTCTTGCAAAACTACCCATGCGGCGGATGAGTGGGTTGTGGGGCTCTCTCTGAGGAAAGCTGCGTGGCCGTGCTGTAGTTTCGGACAAACTTGCCAGTTTATTCATTTTTTTAGTCATGGCGGAGCTGTGTGGGTGTAGGTGAAGGGAAGAGAGAGTGACACAGAGACAACATATACCACAGGGACTTTCCCTCCCCTTCGCGACCTCTGGCGTACTTCTTCATCCTGTTTTCAGTCCGCCCCTCACACTGCCACCTTCTATTCATTTAATATTCTTAGCGCACTCCCCGCTTCTGCAATGAGGCTCTCTGGTCATATCATATGACTTTTTGTGGGCACACTTCATCCAGAGTGCCTCACAGGGGTAGAACTACATACCTATCTTAATCACAGTTCTAAACCTGGTCTGCCACCATTAATGCTGTAATATCTCACTGCACCAAATCGACGATCTGTGCACAAGCACTGAATATAGCAGTAGTATAATTAATCAGCTTCTGCTCCTGCCCTGAACTCTAACCTCTCAGTGTGTATGGTTTGTGTTTCTGTGTCCACCTTTGTATCAACTGTGAACCCAGCGTTCTCTTAGCCTTAAAGCTATTTTAAAGAGAAAGTTTAAAAAAAGGTTTTCTCAAGCCTGTGTCTGTAGAATTTGGTTCAGTCATCACCTCCACCTCGGGTATGGAGGCCCTCCATTGTTCTCAGAAGAACATCAACTCCAAGACTTTAATGGCCTGTTTAACTGGGGATGTGCTGCACTTTAGATAAGCTAACTGAGAATATCCTTGTTATCAGGATTTTTGGAAGGTGACACTTACGATGGATACGAAGGATTACTAAGAACACCATATTTCTACTGTCTTGGCTTTTCACTCACTGGGGAGAAACCACTTATTGTTATTGTAATAACTTATGATTAACTTTCTATAAATTAATTATTTGTTTCTCACTTATTTACTATTCTTAAAAAGCTGAAACATATTCTTACACATAGGTTATTTCAGCATAAATGTTGTTGTTTGAATAATGTGTTTATATATTGATTTACCTATAACTGTAGTTTCTTTGGTGTGTATGGCCTAACACCAAAAGCCTCTTTTGCACATTGGCACTTTTTGTCAAATAGTGCAAAGATTAGGCAAATCAGACAAATATTAACGACAGATTAAAAAGCAATTGTGTGATGAGCCAAAATAAGGATTAAAGTCATTGTCTTTGCAGATAACTTGCAGCTGTAATACAACCACAATATTTGTGTTGAGAAGGAGGAATCCAGAGCAGGAAAGGGGGGTTAAAACAGCAGGAAAAAACAAGATGTTTGTCTCATGCAGGTGCTTATACTATTCCACTAATCTAGCATTGTACTCCTTTAACACTGTCAGACTCACAATGGACAGTAAACCCAAAAAAAGAAACGGCATTGATGCAGCAGTACGAGATATAATCTTTCATTCCACACATTCTTCCTCCTTTAAAACCTGGCACCTACAGTATCCATAATGCAATGCTATGTTCAGCAGTGTGTTTCAAGTGTGCTATGCTTATAGCGGCTAACGCAGCCGAGATGAGGAGGGACAAGACTACAGAGGTCTGCTAAGATCACGTCTTTCTCACTCCTCGCCCCCGGATTGTGTTTGTTTTCAATGTGTAGTTCTCAGATCCAACTGACACTTGGTCTGAAACAACAATAAGCTTTACAAAACTTGTTTTATACACAGTAAGAATTTGTAAATAATGTGAAAGGTTCACTGTAGTTTCTCTCACTTCCCTTCTTGCCCACTCAGTTTCTCACATTAGCTCTCCAGTTTTTGGTTCTGGGACGTTATATGTATATTGTTTGTTAAAAATAGTTTCTGGTCTTCTCAGTCTTTGTATTTTAATGGTTGCTTGTAGCCTTATTGTATTTTTCAAACATCACAGCAACTTGTGTCAGCTAGTTTATACACTGATACTTCTTGGAAGCCCCCCATATATACCCAGAAAGTATGGAGTCTATAGAGAACAATGGCCCACGATCCAGAAGTTGAACAAGGTTCCTTCGGTCGTCATAGCGGTAAAGATCTTTGTGTCCCTGGCACTCATCATGTGCTAATCTCTCCCCCAGAGGCCATACAGTAATCAAGCAGTGTCTCTGAGTGCTCCCTGTACTCCATCTCCCCAGCCTGCAACCCATAACCCGCTGAAAGAAACTCCCATAGGGCAGCTGGAATCTAAATATTTTTGACCTACTTCTGCTCTGTGACAGATGGATGGATGGTGCTGAGAACCTGAATCCTCGAAAGCAGCAACAGAGTGTTTAGGCTACGTCATAACTGTTTCATAGGTTTTAGTTTTTAAATTGATTATTGTAACTATATTTACGCCTGGCATCCACACTACATAAGAGTTTTACAGCCCCTTGAACAGAGACTTTTGGAAATGCTACTGGTCCCATTTTTATTTTTGAAAAGTCCGGGTCAGCATTTCAGTCTAGAAGTACAGGAACTGAGACTTTTATAAACAATCATCCACATTTCCTCCTTGGTTGGTTCTTATTAGTTGTGACTTTACTACCAGGCGCAGGAGAAAAGTCTTGCGAACCCTAACTTTCAGTAAAAGCTCCTCCTTGTTCTTTCTCTTCAACATTACTTTTTCTTATTTGTAGTTTTTTCTACAACTATGCAGCCTACAGCAAATAAACAATTGGCTTCCAGTTTACATGGCATGACCAGTAAATGTGAAGGGTCATGTGATATGTATGTTACTGTGGACTGAGATTATTCTTACACAGGACTAAAACATATTTCTTTAGACCTTTTTTGTTTCATAACCTCTCCCTTGTTTGTCTCTACAGTATCCAGTTATACAGTTTTACTCCATAATTAGGTAAATGCAGGATTCATGAATGCGACTAGACCTGCTTAAGACACCATTGACTTCCTTTCCAAGCCAGTAGAGGAATTTGCCTTTCTGTCCGGTACCCCAGTGCGTCATGTTCGAAGTCACAAAGGCGCTGTCTTGCCAAATTAGAGTTTTCACCTGGGTGTCTAGTTTGCATTGCTGCCGATCCGAGCCAATTAAAATCCTGTGTCTGCAAAGTCATTCGACACGGGAGTAAAAGCCGATTGTATCCATTCCCATTGCACCAGTGGAAAAGGGGCTTTAATCATCCCTCAGCCCATTTGCCAGCACAGTAGAATGAGAGGGTTTGGACTGAATACTTGCTTTATGTTATCTCCATCGCCTCAAGTATAGCACATGCTTGAGGTCACCACAACACCATAACGCAAAAGAAAAGATCTATTCTGACACCACATGTTTTTTTGTGTACTTTCCTCTCTCCTCTTCATTTCTACTCCTTTCCTCAAAACCTCCTCCCCCGCTCATCAATTAAGGCTTGTGTGGGTCTTTATGTGCTCAATGAGTTTGTGTGGTTATCATCAGGAAATAACCGTGAACCTGAACCTTTGACACAGCAGCTGGTTCGTAGCACAGCCACACTGAAGGAAAAGCCATGTGTCACGCTGCGGTGAGATGTGTGATAGCAACCAGCAAGAATTTACCAAAAGGTTATTTTTGTCTGCTGTCAGGTTATAATTTTTGCTTCAGGGTACTGTCGAGCAAAGCCAGGGCATGTGCAGCCAGCTATGGAGTTTGTGTCAGGCTAGCTTATGTGCTTTGAGAGAGTGGTTCCGAAAAAAGAAAAGGGACTTTTTCTTCTGTTGTGTGTTCCCTCTTTCTGTCAGCCTCACACTCCATACTCTGGGGTTTATGGGGGGAAACGGCTACACTGCCGAACGCACTGACTAGTTGGTTTACAAAGAGGTGCTTTCATAGATGGATATTGACATGTTTCATTTTAGAGTTACAAAGAGCGCCATTGAGAGCGGAGTGTTTGCTACTTGAAAACAGGGAATGATGACTCCTCCAGTTCTTACCTCTTTCATGAAGAGGTTGCTGGACTCCAAGTCATCCGACCTCGATGATTTCAGCCCGTTGCTCACTCGCTGGCACAGAGTTACGGCCATGGCAAAAAACAGAGGCTTTTCTGTGGAGGTGTGCGCTCGCACACATGTGCAGAGGTTTTTCTTCCGCCATTGCCCGCAAAGTAAAATTAAGCAGGAGGTATGGGAGGAGGATGTGAGAGTGTTTAGTCATGAGGTAATGTGACAAAGGGAGTTTGTGCCACAGATTTCTAGGAAAAGAGCCTTGGCTGCTATAATGTGCACACATGCTGTAAATCAAATTCCCAATTCCCCTGTGCTCTCTCTCTCTCTCGCTGTGTGTGTGTGTGTGTGTGTAAGAGCTTTGTGTTTGCTCACTCCTCTGTGTGCATATGGTCATGTCAGTTTGCGTTTACATTTGTTTGAATAATCCTGAAGAAAAGCTTCATGTTTTGAAAGGCACAAGCTGGGTGTACATAAAGTGAGGGTCAGACTGGAGTTTCCTTTCCCCTTCCCAACATACCTCCTTTGGCATGGAACATCATATACTTGTAGTTTATCGATTACTGTATAGATGCTAATGCATTTCTTGACGCAAGGGTATTAACAAAATGAACTGTCAGTGTCAGCAGTTTCCCTCTTTATTTTTTCCGCATGTATTTTGAAAACAACTTAAACATGGGTAAGTGCCACCAGACTTTAGGTGAATGGCCTTAGGGAGGACTTTCAACTTTATGAAGCTGTCCCCAGCTTTTGAACACACATTCCTGTGTTTAGGTCAAGACTCCCCCTTTGCTTCGCTGATTGAATGTCCTATATGTTGCAGTGAAACCTAAGAGCCTTTTCTCTAGCCAGTCCAAGCCAACATGTTTTGTGCGTTGGAATGAAGTTATGTAAGGAAACATTTCTAGGAATCATAACTTCAGTTTTTTTTCTTTCGCTGTTTCAATTCTGCCCTATCTCTGTCGTCTCTCCCTTTCTTTGAATGTGACACAGGAACCCCTCCAAGGCTTTCTACCAGGCCTTCCAGTCTGGCAGCAGATTAAGAGACTCAAAGGCTCACAGTGATAGGTACCGTACTATACTGGAATGGACTGGACAGGCCTGCAAGAGTGTAATAACGTGTGCTGTGTTCAATAGCAGTGAGTCTTGCTTTCTACACGTGCATGGATTGAGAATGGAAACAAAGCCTGGCAGCAAGCACAGGATTGGCCAATAGTCTTCTCAGCCATATCTCTGTCTCTCTCTGTCTCTCTCTCCCTCTCTCTCTCTCCCTCCCCTGTTTTCTATCAATCTGTCTTTTTTTCCCGACTGCCTCTTTTTGTAACATTATAATTTTGCCTGTGTCGCTTCAGAATCCGGGTTTGTTTACAGCCTTGGTGTCATTCCCATTTGTTTGGACAACTCTCTTACGTCTTATGCACCAGTGTAATTGCTGAGATCTCAGGCTGCAGAGACAAACAATCAAATGGAGAAAGTTAAACAGATTGTAAACGGGTTTAATCCAATAACGGGCGCAGCTAACGGTTATCTTGAAGCAAGGTCGTCCAGAAATCCCTTTTCCACAACAACCTCTTATCGTTCCTCGTGAGGGATCAAGAGAGCATTTGGTCAAATGTCCTAATATTCAAAAGAAACTGTTGATAAAAGTTTTTCAAATGGACGTTTTTAAATTACTTGTGTTGTTGAAAACATGATGCAAACAGAACTGGAGAGTGGGTGGAGTTTTTGATTAATAAAAAGACTATCTGAGGATAAATTTGAGGTCTAAAGTTGTTACTTTAAAAACGGCTTTACATTTGTCTTAACACCTGCCACGGACTTGCCCTAAAATGGACGACCGGTCTTGTTGAGAAGAAGAAGGTGCAACTGGCGTAACTATGAGGTTGGACTTATTACGCCAAGTTACTCCAGACTTAGCTTGAGACCAGGCATAAGACCAGTTGGTGCAACCAGCCACTATTGATCAACTAATCCACTCATTGACTAAACGTTTCAGCTCTTAACCCAATTATCTAATTTACGATATCTGTATTTGGAATCGCAAACAAAATTCGAGACATGACAGTTGAAGTAGGAAGTAGTTTAGGGAGTAGTTTTAAACAGGCTCTTGTGGTTTATAGTTCGCTTGAATTCTTGAAGTAATGTAATGAAGCGGACCAGACACACAATGTCTGGTCATATGACTGTTAATGTTTGTTCAAGCCCTTTTGGAGAAGTTAGTCCCTGTTAATTCATTAGGTAAAAAGTAGTTGTTCATTATTTAAAACAGAACTTGTGCACCATTTTCTGTCAAACAGCTTTTATTCAGTTACATTTCTAAGTTATCATGTTGGATTATTACACGGATAGAAGACCCTGTACGTGGACTCACACAGACACCAACATGTACAAACTCTCCCCCTGTCGCTGTATAATGAGCCTGAACGTATTCATAGTGCCTTTTACAAAAATGAAAAGGGAAGCACAAGAAACCATATCCGAGTGACAGGAAATGAAACAGATTTTGAGAAATGAACAGCTTACACACCATCACCAGTCACAGAGAACTACACACACACACACACATAAAACACACAATTAATTGTCCATTTGTTGCCCCAGCAGCAAACAGGTAAATCAACGTTGTGATGTCATGATCTACACTGGACAAGTGCACAAGTTCACTCTCAATGTTTGGCTAGTTCCAGTTCCACTCAGGAGGCATCATACTAGTGAACTGGCACCAGCAGTGCTGATATGAGCCCTGTGCTTTACTTCACTTCTTTCAATTTTTTTTGTGTATTGCTGTTCTGGATTCACTGTTCTGCCTAGGGCTGCTTTGTTTCCATGGAAGCAGAGATAACCAGTGCTTTGTTTAAGACTGTTTGGCAGATATTGATAATGGCCTCAGGAGTTGACCCTTACTAAGTCTGTTTTATTCAGCTTTATTTAGGATCATGTTTGAACCAACTAGATTAAGTCATAGAAGACTTAAAAAACATACGTGTGCTTAAATCTGAGTGATATTTTTTAAATACGTTCTTGATAAAAGCTCTCAGAGAGGGTCGGCTATGTAATAAAACCTCTCTCGCAATGTTTAGAAAATTATTTTTACAGTAAAGTTTGTATATAAAGAAATCCTTTATTTCATGTACTGTCTGTCGACAGCAAATATGTTAAATCTTAAATTTAACTCTACGCTAAGTTTAGCATCATATGATTGTTAAGCCTCACTAACAGCTCCAAAAGTGGAACCTTTATTTTTTTTAATGTACATGTTTTCTTATAATCAGGGATCCAAGCATTAAAGATTTAGAGTACTATAACCGAAACCATATTGGTGTTGGATTTTCATGTTTACATTTTTTATGTGCAACCAGCAGAGACTGCATCCTGCCAGAAACAGTCCAGTACATAATCAATAACATGGAGTAGTTTTTCCACTTCTGTTTTTATACAGACTAACAGCTTGAGACAGAGCCAGGCTAGCTGTTTCTACTTATTTCCAGTCTTATGCTAAGCCAAGTTAGCCCACTGCTGCGATAGCTTCATATTTAGCGTACATACTTAAGTAGAGTCAATCTTATCATTAAACATTTGGCAATAAAGCAAACAAGTGGATATCTAAATTCACGGGCAAAAGGCTACCAAAACAAATCTTCAAATTGACACCAATGTTTAGATCTCTAGAACTGCTAACTTTAAATGTAGATTACATGAAACAAACCAGATTCTCACAGACTATCAATGTATGTGGATCAACGACAGAGAACAATTTATCTCATATACTCTTTCCTTGTAATCGACTGGTGTCGTGCAATTCAGAGTTTTCATGCACGCTCGCTGGTAATTATATCACTTCCTTGTTTTTACTCTCTGCTGGTTAACTTCCTGCATGCAAAGCTGTGTAATGTCACATTGACAGTGGGAGGTGTTGGATTAAATGGAAGTACATAAATGCTCATTTTAGTGTGAAAAATACTTTTTACAGTAAACAGCTACATGCCCAGATAGAAAACAAGATCTAGATTGATAAAGAGCAGAGTTAATTCTTTACAATGACAGGCGTTGCATTGCAGGTGTCATGGTTAGACTGCCTTGTGCACCTGCTGTCCTTGGGCATTTGATCAGACTTTCCCTGGTAATCCCTGAACTTGTTTCAACATGTCTCAGGCTGACTTGAACAGACTTAGCGTTGTTCTTCCCGTGTAGCTTCAGGAAACCTGCTACTCTTGAATATACCAGCAGCTCCTCCAGAGTCAAGGAATGACAACAATTCAGATGAGTTAGTCACAGTTGCCCACAAACCTTTCGGCCTCCAATGGACTTTTTATTGACATTCCTACTTTACAGCTCCAGCACTGTATGGGGACCGAGCCAAACTCTACCCGGCGCTTATAGACGTTGGATCTGTTAATGTACAAGGTGAAGTTTACATAGGCGTTGGTTGCATAATCAGTGTAAGAGTAAGTTCGAACCCTCATTAGCATTCTTTTTTATCTCAGCCCAGCCCCGAGGCTTGCAGGTCCTGACCTAACTTGCATCACCAGAGCTATAGTGTTTGTTTTCTAACACTGGAGAAACGGAGGAGGCGGCTTCACCACACATTCAACGGCTTTTTTTTTTGTAGTCCGACGCTACTCTACATAACAGCTTCTTGACTTGGACTTGAGATCCAGAGGCTTAAACAAGTTCATGTGCACCAGGAGCCAGGCACACTCACTCTATTGAGCTCCAAAACACTACTCACTCATGCTGCGGCTTCCAAAATCTTCCCCCAGTGCCAGTTGTTACTGGAAGTTGTACTTGGTATACCAGATGGTGTCCTAATATGGCTTTGACTTGATTGTTGTTCCTGCTTGTTTCAGGGTAACTTGTGCATTTACAGCTGAAGTAAAGAGAAGCTGCCTGAAAACATCATGACTTAACAAAGTCATCTTTACCCACTTTGACTTGAGGATACAGAACTACAGCTTATCATCCAGCTCCGGGCTTTGTGGAAATCTGCCTTGCACACTCTCAGAAAAGCATTATTGTGTTATTGATATTTTCCTGTCTCCATAGTTACAAATCTATCTCTGGCCTGTCACATGTCCTGACGCTGACAGTACACTCGGGGGCTCTTGAGTTTTCCTCTACTGTTATTCACTTGTTGTTCATCCCACCTCCCTGTTGCCTCCACTGAAACCAGCTGGAGGAAAAGCTCCAGAGAAAATGCTTCAAGGCATTAAAGGAATTCAGTGATTTGTCCTGGTCATTAGGACTATTGGCTTCCACACAGCATTGTATTAAAGCTTAGACGACAATAGAACTGAAAACAATCCGCAACTGTTTTGATAATAAATTAGTTTAATAAATTCCTGGTTTCATCTTTAAAAAATAGTTTAATTAAAGTTTGAATTTGAAAATACAATCTTAAACTTAAACAAGTATGACTAGGACTGTTGAAATCTTTAGGCAACTTACAAACTGGATATTCCCATCTCCTGAAGTCACCTCCACCTGGTGGTTGGCTGAAGTATAGGTCTTAAGCCCGCCTTTTTCAGTATGAGGTTTTAATTTCTTAGTTGATGTTATAAAAACTGTGGAAACAGTCATGATGGAATTCTGAAACTGACTCATGATTGTTCGAGCATGTATTGGTGCGTTCGATCCCCCTTTACTGCCCAGACCTCTGGCTCCACATGCACAATATGGCATTGTTCATACCTGGGATATGTTGGCTTCATTTCTGGATAGTGGGAGGAAGGGGAGATGTGTTGTCTATCTTAATACACATCAATGGTCTTGATTGATTGATTCTTCTCATTTCTCAATGGTTGGTGCTCCAAAAAACCATGTATTTTATGTATTTAAATGAAGTGGAGAGCATATGAATAATTAATGTCATATTCAAGTTATTACAAAGCTGCTGCTCTCTATTTAACAGCTAAATAAAAAGGTCAGATTCAAGCTGGTGAACACTGATGACTGCATGACTGATAACAGGTCTGTACCACATGTATACATGTACATGCAAGAAATACTGCACACAATATAGAGATTTAGTTGATAGAGGCATGTTTTGTCTGGTGAAGCAATAAGGGTGTAGCCTATAGACTCCACTCGGTGTCTGCGTTTTATAGCGCGAGAGATTCCTCTCGGCACAGGCATGTTGAAACGTCCTGTTAGGGAGGAGAACTATGGGAGGGTCTTTAAGTGACGCCTTGTCTGAATTAAACACACATTTAGGGTGAAGTTGAGGTTGATGCTGTTTTTCTTTCCATTTGGTTATGTAACAGTTCATATAGTGTGGTCTCAGAGGGAGAGACACAGAAACTAATTTAGCTCATGCTAGACGCTGTCATGTCTGACGGAGGAAGTAAGTAATGTGGATGTGAGTGACAGTGTTTCTTAGCAGTGGAGGTATGAGGAACATTCCTTCCCCCCGTACTGCCTGATGTAAATCAACTGAGTGCTTCCGCTGGCCTCCGACACACAAATTGGATGGTGTGGAGGAACAGAACATTTTGTCCTGGGGGCTTCTTGGTCAACCTGTTCTCCACCACATACACCTTCCTACCACATGGTGGCATTGGTCTATACAACAAGGGCTAATGACTGAGGGGATTCTTTGAGCGTTCATGTTGTACCACCATAAGGTTCTGTGGCTCAGATAAAATGCCATTTAAATGATGGTGAAGAACCCCAGAGTAATTAAGTTATTTTGGTCGTCAATTGGATATGTTCAATCACCACATTAATTAAGAAAATAAATTGACTGACTGATTTATAATTGAAGACAAATGTATCAGATTTTAGAATAATTTGATAACATGTATCTACAAATGTCTTTTTTTATTTAATTGATTAAAATATTATTGTATATTTGCCGTGGAGCAACCATCTGTTTGCTAATTTTGAATGGATACATGAACTGTGTTAACTGGTTGTACTGGCCCCGCTGGGCTTCCATACCGCCTTCCCCTGCAGCTGTAGGGTGCAGTTGCTTGAGTCACCGGTCAGCAGGAGGAGGGCGGAGCCAGGGAAATTTCAGACCGTCTCTCCGCCCCCCGTCACTCCCTCGACCCGTGGGTTCATGTTTCACTTTTCTAAAAGCGGTCACCTTCACTACGTTAAAGCGGCTTCACTGCGCCCCGCCGGTCCTTTCTCTCCGCCGACACCGATGTCTCCTCAGCCGCGGGCCGCGCCATGCCGTGCACGTTCTCCTTCAAGACTCCGTGCTGCCCCGGGGACACGGCGGGGCGCGCGACCGCGCTGCTCGCCCACTACCGCACCCGCCGCAGGTAACGGCCGCTGCTCGGCGTGCTCGCATCCTGTAAAGTTAGTGATGGGGTCAGAGGGAATAAAGCTGAGTCATGGGAAGAAGCCATGATGGCTGCAGACAGTAGAGCAGTGTGTGGACTCTCTGTCACCACACCTCCAGTTATAATTCTCTCGCGCACTGTATTGACCTCTTCTGGGACCTGGTGTGTTCGCTGCAGCTCAGCCTCTGGCCTGTTCCTCCTGTGACCTGACCTACATTTGAGTTATACTATTCATGTTAAGAACCAACGATCGGTCCTGGATTCCTGTGGTTTGATTCACTGAGCTCTGATTTCTCATTCACTCTTTCGCTCATGTAGATTGTTGTTAATTTTCATGATTTCCAGAGTTCTCTGATTCCAGTATCTGTCCAGAGAAAGTCTAGCAACCTTATTAATTCTGCTTTCTCATATCTGTCTTCTTTTCCCCCACAGTGCCTCTGGAACCAATGTCGTTGCCATTGATAATAAAATAGAACAGGCTATGGTGAGTAATCCATTCACCCTTCATATTACATTTCTTCAAATACAATTGTCTTTCTTTTAAATTGACAATGTTTGAAGTAGATATTCAGTTACATGAAGGGAAGGTACAATAACTGATTATTAACACATATTCTGTATTATGTTGCTGCATTAAAATGAGTCTGGGCTTGAAGAATAAAAAGCATGTAGCTGTCATGTCTGCCTTGACTTATTGTCGTGCTCTAAGAGCCTGAGGGTCTTCAACTGCCATTTTTATCTTTTACCTCTACACATTAACCCAGTGAATACCGAAGCAGCTGTAGCCTTGATCCTCCCTCTAACATGTTGCAACATGATAAATCAGCCTGTGTGTGACTGGTCGTCTTCTGGTTACGTGCCGTTGACTCATTACGTGCCGTTGTTCCCTTCTCTCTTCAGGACCTGGTGAAAAGCCATCTGATGTATGCAGTGCGTGAAGAGGTGGAGGTCTTGAAGGAACAGATCAAGGAGCTGTTTGAGAGGAACTCTATGCTGGAGCGGGAGAATGCCGTGTTGAAATCTGTGGCCAACAGCGACCAGCTGTCTCAGCTGTCCACCCAGCCGGCCGCCGGCTCGGGTGCCACGCCTCCCCAGCAAGGACTCAGCCACCCCCAGCAACAGGCCCCACCTCCGCTTCAAGCTCAAGTTCCGCCACAGTCGCAGCCCCAGCTCCAGCACCACCCGAAACCCCAGCAGCTCCAGACGCAGCCCCAGCTCGACCCAGGCCAACAGCAACAACTGCAACCCAACGTCACCTCTGCTTGAAGTGCATCTGCCCCATGCCACGCAAAAAGAGCATCTTCTCTACAGCTTGTTACAGTTAGTGTATGTGAAAATAAAAAGAAGAAAAAAACGTTGTCTTCTAGCCACCAGCTTGACCACAAAGTACAGTGCTTGTGTGTATGTGTGTGTGTGCGTGAGGTTGAGTTAGCAAGGAAGTGTGAATTTGGTGTTGGAATGTGTATGCATCTGTACTATGGGCCTTTCCAGTGTTAATGCAATCATCAAGAGAGACCGAGACGGAGAGACATGGACAGAGGAAGTGTGTGTGTAGAGAGAGTGTGTAGAGACAGAGTGTCCGGGGAAGGTTGGGCTGGTTTCATGGTGTCGGGTCGACCGCTGGTTCCGGGCTCATACAGACGACGTCCTGTATTGGACCGGGCCTCGGAGACGATCCTGCGACTGGACCTGAGATCTGCTCTGCCTGCGGGCGTGGAAAGGGAGGAGTACACCTCACATAAGGGACAAATGAGAGTGATTGTCAAAAAAAAAAAAAGAGTGATTATTTTTTTAAACGAGACAATTGGGTGGGTATAGAGTTATTTTTTCCTTGCTGTTCCATGTAAAGTAAGAAGTGGGAGAGAAACCGTTTTCTTTTTGAGCGCCACATCGCTGCCGTTACTTCACATCATGTCCAACTCTTGCATCGCTCTTCTGAGTCATACTGTTAAGTGTTTTATTTATTACGGGGCTGCTATTTTCATTCATGAACAATTTTCACGAAACCAGTAGCCCTTTGACTTCGTTCCTCTTTTCTTTTACAGTGTTCAGCAGGTTGGCCACATGCCCCAGGGAGCAAGGCTTTATATTAAGCAAAAGTATTGCCAAAACCAGTTCTGACAAATGTTTAACACTAACTCTGAATTTTGGGCTGCGATCGCCTGTTCAGAGCTCCAGTCCAGATCCAGAAGGTACATTTGTTTAGTATAAAGCATCATAAGTCCTGTTGACATCAAATCTAAACGTGAGCCTGCACACACACATTTGAAGATTCGATTGTCTGTAGTTTATATAAAAGTGAATTAGTATTGCCACACCCCCCCTCATGTTTCCTCCATTGTTTTTCCTGAGGGGGGCCTGGGGGGAAAAGCTGTGAAATCATTCATCCTACTTTGTAACCAAAGATGCAAAGCTGTGTAAATGGATTATTTTTAAATGCACACATGTATTTTTCGTTTTGTTACTTCCTCTTTCACAGAATCTTTTTTTTTGTTGCTGTTCGGCATGTTCTGCATGAGCTGTAATCTTCAAACCACTTTCTTACCTCATTTTTATTCAGCACTCTTATTGTAAGATAGTCTGTGAACAGTGTAAATGGGGGGGGGGGGGGGGGCAAAAAAAAGATGTGGCACAGAAAGAAAAAAAAAACCCTAGTGTTATTGACACTAGTCACAGAAAAATGAAGTGAGCCATGTTTTGTTCATTTAAATGGTGTTTGAATTTCATATGCCAATAGTTTTGTTACATTGCAAATTTTAATGTATTTAAATAAAAGCAATATTCAGATTCCATAATAATGCCCGTGTGTAAGTAGAAAACAGTTCATTCTTAGGACATTTCAAACTATGTTCTGTTGAATATGCACCAACTTATTGAAGCTCAACTTCCTCTGATGACATATTGTATTAAATGCATCCTCTTTCTACTTAATCACAAAACTCACACGAGAAGACGGTGCCAAATGCAGAGAGTTTTGTGTATAGGTGAAATACTTCATATGAACGTGCAATCACCAGATGTCTGTAAATCAACACTTCACAGGCAGCTGCCACTGTTTGATGACAAGAGAAGATGGAGACCTGAAACATGTTCGTCGTCAGGGTGCTGAAGACTGAAGCTAAGACAATTATCACACTTTTAAAGAGACTCATTTATTTGAAGAAACATTACAAAACTATTCTCAAAAAACAAAATCGGATGGAATCGGGGAACATACGTGCCATCCACGCAAATACATAACGGCCCTCTGAAAAAAATACTCTTCCCAATCGCGACAGTCCAGAGTCCAACAGGGGGGGAAATATCTCTCCTTCCGAGTGTAGGACGTCCACAATACAAACGGCTCTATACAACGATATGAATTATGAACGGGAAACCCTCCATTGACATTTGAGCAGTTGTGCACGCTGTGCTCATTTGTCCCACGATCGGTTGCCCACTCACCACTTGCAAAGTCAAGAAGCAGGTCGGCTATGCCACCCTCCATCAGAAAAGGTGGGGTTCGCTGTGTGGGTCTGAACAGGACAAAGGAGCTTCCGTGTTTTACGTAGTCACTGTGTTTTTGCCGGCTAACCCACTGTGACAAACCGGCTGCCTTTACCGCTTAGTGCCATCGTGGTGCGCTGATCCTTCATGATGCGGAATCGCTCGTTCAAAGTCATCGACGTTTGCTGTGAAAAGAATCGGGTGAACAAATGTTTAACACACTTTAATGAAACTACAAACAAGACCTACGCTGAGTCGATAGCTGAAAGTCTACAAACAACCCATGTCAGAACTGATCTAATTAAACTATACCTATTAATTAGAGCTGTGAAATGATTAAAATTTTTAATCAAATTAATCACAGGTTTCTATGGATTAATCATGATTAATCACATTACCGATTTTCTCGGAATATTTTTGTGAAAATAAGATTTATGACATTTAACTTTTCTTTTGTGCTGCAACTCAGCAGTTCTTCAGCAGTTATCATTGCTTTTCCATATGGAACATTAATATAATCTTCATCCTAAACAATATTCGGGCTCCTTAGCCATTGTGTGGTTGAATAAAACTTTTTTTTTTTAATTAAACAGAAATTATTTGAGCTTCTTAGCCATAGGATGGTTGACATTTTTTATATTTTTTGTCACACAACCATTAACCACACCATGATACAATCTAATGCCTCTAAAGGCCCTCTTAGCTACTCGGTCTTTAGCCAGTTGGTGAGGCAAACTAACTTGTTCAAATTCTCTGACAGTAAAGCTGACCGCTTCTTTTGCACAATGTGTCCTGCGAGTGAGTCTGGTTTGGCGCATTCCACTTGAACGCCCCTCGCCGACCAACACATGCTTCGCGTTGCGGTGGTTAGGCGGGTATTGCTACGTCGAAACGATAACGTCTTCTCGCAGAGTGTGCATATCACCTTGGTTTTACTGAATGTTCGATCTTTGTTTTTTTGGAACACGATCTTCCCGTCCAGAAGGTCCTCAGGTTCATCAGAATTATCCATGTTGTTTGTTTGTTTGAATGGCAGCTGCCGTCTGACTGCATTACGCCGGGTTCACACCGGACGCGGAAGCGACGCCGAAGCGAGGCGTAAGCGCAGCGCCAATCCTCTGGCTCCCATCCACTCCCATGTTAAACCGCAGCGCTGAACACACCGGAGGCTGAAGCGTAGCGTTGTGCCGCGGCTGCCTAGCGCCGTGAAGCGATCGTTTCGGCGTCGAGTCTATTTTTTCCGCTTGACGCGAGCGTATCACGACAGGAAACACACTGAAAAATGATTTTAAACGATATAGATGACATATTTGATATGATATAAATGATCAAATATGCATCCCATACTTTGTATTCACGTTCTGTTGTCTTGGAGTTTTAATTTTACCACTTTTCCCAACCACATTATTTAATGTCCCCAGCTGCGTTGCCTTCCGCGGTTGCAGTCGCGGGACTATTCTGCCTTTACGCCTCGCTTCGGCGTCGCTTCCGCGTCCGGTGTGAACCCGGCGTTAGAGCAGCAACTAGTACAGAGGCGGCGGAATTGGAAGGTCCTTCTGCGCATGCGTTAAATGCGTTAAAAAAAAAACACGAATTAATCCTGTAATTTAATCATAACGCGTTAACGCGTTATTTTTCACAGCTCTACTATTAATACCTACTTCCTGCCTTTCAGATTTGTGGGGAAGTGCAAGTAATTCAGGGACTTTAATATTCTGTCGTACTTTTCATGGGCTTTACATTTCAATAACTGTGGTCTTAACTCTTAAATGTACTTGTTGAAATCTGCCTATGACTGTGTATTTAACTAAATAGAATCAACAACGTAGGATGCTCTCACCGGTTTGCCTACACTGTTGATGTCAAACTCTAGAGGGACACCTTTTGGTATTTTCTTCTCTACTGGTTCTATCTTGACCGGAACAGGAGTGACAGCCGGGGGGTGCAGGGTCCAAGCAGTGGGAGGCCTGTGAAGAGGTGGCAGAAACAGTTTGTTGAATCTGGAGGTGTCTAAGATCATTGTCAACATGTAAAATTCCTCAGAAAAGAAACAAAATCACACACACACAAACTTGAACACTAGGTGCTGGAGAAAAGACCACATCAGTTGATGCTCACATAAACTTATATATTTTAGATCACAGGTTAGTTAAGTTCCCTGGCACTGCCACTGTTTCTGACATGTAAAATCCAACATATGTGTAAATATAACGAATAGTGAGTTTGTGTTGAGTGGTACTAACTCAGGCTGCGTCCTGGCTGTGGGGTTGTCAATTGAAACAGTCAAGATCCCGTTGTTGGCTGTCGATGTGCGCCACCTGGTGGACAAATAGATGCCGTATCAATATCACAAGCACAACAGACACTGACCCTAAAATGGCAGACAATGGTCCCCCAACCCCACCTCTCCAATTATTCACATCCGTAGTGGGACTTCCTCTTTCCCTGCACACACAACAGAGTAGCTGCTACTACAAAAACAGGCTGGAGCCTACAAATACTCACTGGCGAGTTCTGACTGGAGAGCGAGGACTTGGCTTCTGCACCTGAGCTTGTACCTGCCGAGCGACATGAAGAATAAACAGTGGTGCATTGATAGTTGGATTAGGTCTGGAAGTACACAGATAACCAGTTATAACTACATATACAAAGAGGGAATGTTCTAAAAATATATTTAACAATGACCTGTAAATCCATAAATAAATAGCACGTGCCTTGAGTCCCCTGCGAAGAAGAAATGTGGCCTGGCGTGCTTCCCTCCGAGTCTGCTGGACAGGGGGCAGTGGTCTGAAGGACAGGAACAAAAAACAGAGCTGAAATACAGCTGAGCAATCGCTGCAGGTTTAAACAAGTGTACTGTGAACTGTAGAGTTGAACACATGAGCCTTCACTCATCTAAAGAAGTTTAAAATCCAGCTGCTTTCCACAACCCATTGCTTAAACATATGTTTTGGGCCATAAAAAGCCCTGATGTAGGTTCTTACAGCACACCCCCAAGTCTTCATGAATCAATAAACAATCATACAATAGCACATAAGTGCACCATTTGACTGTATTAGTTGTTGTAAAGAGGTCCTCACCGTCGTCGCAGCTGAAATGGTCTCCTGACTGATGTGCTCGGGCCTCTCTGTGGATCCGGCTGCCTGTACAGTCGCCTCTGAACCTCCGGCTTCCTGTACGGAGTTTCAGTGCGTTGAATGAAGGGCCTTGTTTTCTGTCTTGTTTTCTGAAAGAGGAACGTGTAGTTATAACCAAGGCAAAGCATCCACAATTTACCCTGCAGGGGGAAGATACTTTAAAGTTTTGTTTCAGCGCAAAATACACACATCAGGAATGGGAAACTTCCATTTCCTTTCGGTTGTTTTACCAGCATCCACACAAGAATTCATCCATCTTTATAAAGCCTAGTTTAAAAGGCATAGAGAGCTAAATGACAACACTAACATTTTATTGACTTGATTATCTGAGTTAAGGTCTGATATGAAATGAGGCAGTTGGATCATTTAAGTAAGAAGAGACAGAAATAAGAATGTAACTGATAAGAATGAGAAAGATCGAATGGATCCCAGACTGATGACATAACTCTGTGTTTATTATGTAAAACACATTTTAACTAACTGTGGCTCACTCTGAGAGGAAAATATAGAAAAACAACAAAAGATGTTGTGTTGGTTCAAAGTTATGATCACAGCTGACAAGGCTTTTGTCAGAAGTTGACATTTTATAAGTTTATAAGCAACATGTCTAAGATTGTCCGGTCTTCACAGTTTGTTTAGACTCGCTTTTAGTCTCTGCTAGCCAAGAGGGGGAAGTTACGAGTTGTTTAAGCTTCAATATCAGTCTCACATAGCTTCAGTCTCACTGTACACTGGATTTTCAGTGATTCATCTTTAGTTTAGCTTCTTCTCATTCGCTTCTCTCTTTGCTTTGTGTTTTCTAAACAACGTTTTTAACAGGAGGAGAGGACACAGCCGTTCTCCCTCAATCCTTGACGACGCAGCGTCACCCCACATGATGCACAGGAGCGGAAATCCAGCAGTGAAATAGAGCATGTATGAAAGGTTTTGGTTAAGGAGAAACAAATATAAACAACAAATAAATCCATGGAGCAGAAAACCCTGCTGATGATAAGAGAACAGTGGTGTCTATTCAAAACCTACCTAAGAGGCTGAGAGCTCTACTGCCGCTTCTCAACGTGTACAGAGAGGATTCCTATGACCTGAGCCATCGCTCTTCTTTATTCAAACTAAACATTACACCTGAAGATTCTCAGCCATCCAGGTCCTGGTCTCTTCAGAAGTTGTACAGGTGTGTGTGTGTTTGTGTGTGTGTGTGCCCATAGACCCTCAGGTTAAACCCCTGAAACCTCCCATAAGACTTTTGGTTGAGAGACGAATCCCCTTCATGAGCTGGTTCATGTGACTACGTACACGTGTTCAGCTTCTGAGCAAACCCAACAAGGTCAGTAAATAAGTTCTGTGACAAATACCAGTGATGCTGATGGGAAATATTGCAGACCAGTGTCAGCAGCTGCTGTCAGTGCATCATCACTGGCATGGACATGTCCTGCAGTGTGTCCTCCATTACCTGGTTGATCGCTGCTCTGTTCAAGATGCCCACTCGTTTGAGCAGGGCGGTGGGCCTCCTGGCGGCCAGGCCTGTGATGACCCCCTGACCCCGCCGTAGCCCCTGCAGGGGAGGGACCCTCCGGTTTCTTAATTTAGGTGCTGCTCCTCGGGGTGCGCCACCTCCTGGTAGAGATAATAATAACTGCGTTACACGCGTACAGAGCAGGTTAGAAGAGGAGTAAATGACTGACACACACACAGACACACACACACACACACACACCTCTCTGAGCGGGTCCCAAAGCTGCAGCAGCCCGAGGTGACACCTGTGGTAGGCGGCCTTTCTTCTTCACCGGTCTCCGGCTCCCTGGGGCCTGTCTCCTCCTCAGCTGCTGCTGCTCCTTCTTGTTCAGGCGAATGATGTCATCTGTTCAAATAAAAAAAGAATCACACGAGCAGAGTAAACGATGGCGTCTGAATGACACTTCGCGAGCCAGCTGCACACGCCCTCCCATCACTGAGCGCCGTTAGCTATCATTAGCTCGGGCTGTATTATGGTACCGTGACGGCCGGCTGCTGAGGCCCTTACCCAGCGACATGTCGACTTTATCGGGCCCCGCGGGTTTCCTCTCCCGGTCCTCCGCGAAGCCGCTTGTGTCCATGCTGTAGAGCCCGTGAAACACGCAGGGAGCGGGGAGACGGACTGTGGCAGCTGCAGGGTCGAGCTATGGCTTCCTCTCTGTACCACACAGCAAGGTACCTACCTCCTCCCGACGTAAGCGGTGCCGCGCATGCGCCGCGGACCTAAAGCATTGTGGGTGACGTAGTTCTAGCCCATCGACAACACCGTGTTACAAAACCCAAACACAGGCGGGTTAGGGTACCAGACGCTTTCAGACGTGTGTTGAGAGTCGCGGTCACTCGTTAAGTCGTGGTTTACACCGAGTGTCGAGTTCGTTTCCCCCGCTACACGGCGACAGAAGAACTACAGGATTCCTTCGCTGCATGTTCTTCATCTGGAGGAGGTGAGAGTTATCTTCATGAATTCGAGAGAGGAGTTTGTGCAGCGGTGTCGTGCTCCTGGTTTGTTGTCTTTGATCCGTGGAGTTTTCTTCCTCAATTTAATCCTCTCGGTAACACGTAATGTCTGTGCGGTTTAACGATTTCCGTGTCTTGTTGTGATTCTCACCGCTTTCCCTGTGGTCCCTCGCAGCTCCCCCTCTGTACAAAGGCGACTCCTGACGCTCAGAGACCAGAGATCACCAAGTCCACTTCCCTCCCTCTTCACCGGCTCCTTCTCCAGTGTTTCCACCATGTCAGATAAGAAACGTAAGGCTGCTCCCGCCGGTAAAGAGCGCTCCGCCAAGCAGAAGAAGCTGGCCCCCACGAAGAAGCAGCCGGAGAAGCAGCAGCAGCAGCAGGAGGAGGAGGAGGAGGAGAAGCAGCCGAAGAAGCAGCAGCAGCAGCAGCCGGAGAAGCAGAAGAGGACTGCGGGCTGGCTGCAGGACCTGCTCATGCAGCAGAGGTCAGAGGAGAAGGAGACGAAGTTCAACGAGATGCGTCTTCGAGTCCTATCTAACACTGAGAAGATGAAGCAGGGCTCAGAGGGGGTCCTGTACTGGATGTCTAGAGACCAGAGAGTACAAGGTAAACCGCTGCACAACCAGCACTGAGCCATTTTCCTTCTCTTCATGTGTCTAATAGCTGTGTGTGTTTTTGTGTGTGTGTGTGTGTTTCCTCTTGTGTTTCAGATAACTGGGCTCTGATTTATGCACAGAAACTCGCAATGAAGAAAAACCTTCCTCTGCACGTCTGCTTCTGCTGGTTTGTGCCAAAGTCCGAACTGTCTACGCTGAGGCGTTACAGCTTCATGCTCGAAGGGCTGAAAGAAGTCGCAAAGGTGAAGATTTAGTTTGGAGGCACAGATTAAATCCAATAGTTCTAGTAGTGCACCAGTCAGTTTATCAATATGTTTTGATTCCTGGGAAAGTCACTACAGCGTATCATTTATATTCAAATAAGTAAAACAAATAGAATCCTTTGATAGTCCCACAGTGGGGAAATTTGAGATCAACCAAACACTTGTCAGTCTCTTCTCATGTATTTTTCTTGCTTATACTTTTACTACTTTTTACCAGCTAAAAAGATGCTATTGAGGGTTTTAAAGAATCTACCACTGGAATTCAGATCTTATAAATGAAGATTGGTATTTGTATTTCAAAAGATTTATTTTCGAAAATGCAAATCAATACTAAATCAACTATTTACAATTTACTAAGGGTTAAAATAAGTTATGGAGGAAAATTCTGTCACGTTTTACCCTGTTGACCTCATTCAACAAGCAACTTTAAGATGTCCCCCTGATTTAGGGTGATCATGACCATTATGTTTCACTTTATTTAGATGATTAATGGAAGAAATTATCAACTGATGTCTTAAAGTATTAGATGAATAATGTTGGTTTGAATTAAAGTCACTGACAAAACTTTGCTACACGTACAAACTCAAATCTCATGCAGGTTTATGTTACACGTTACGATTTATGTGTGAACATCACTTTTATAAGTACAAAAGAAAAAGATTACAAAAAACGTTTCATCTCGAGTTAAATGAGCAGCAACATATTTAAATCGCACAGTACAGTCAGGGGAATAGGGTGAACGTGCAGAAATGTTGCTTTCCTCAGTGATATGTGATCCACATTGTTTAATTCAACTTAGTCCACTAGTCCTAATTCTGTTGTTCTACTCTCAACAACCAGGAATGTAAAGCCTTAGACATCCAGTTCCACTTACTCCATGGATCGGCAGGGGACGTTCTCCCCGGCTTTGTGTCTGACCACAGCCTGGGGGCAGTGGTGACAGACTTCTACCCTCTCAGAGAACCTCTGCAGTGGTTAGAGGACGTCAAAAAGAAGCTTCCAGGGGACATCCTCCTCAAACAGGTAAAAGCTCCCTCTCAAATGTGTAATTTACAGACAGAGTTTGCTGATTGGCTGCTCAGCCTATAAGTTTTTGTAGTATATTTAATATTAGAGTTTGACCCTGCCTCATATTTACAGTAGAGGGGCACACTGGGAGCACTTGCACCAAGGCTAACGCCCTATCTTGCCAAGTCAGAGCAAGTGGTGAAAAAGATCTTTGGGTCCGTCCATTTATTTGGATAGTTTCAGCTTAATCCTGCTAAAAAATAAACACAAGCTGTCCATGTATGAAATATTTAAGTTCAAATAATCCTGATTTGTCCTTATAGTTGGATAACGGAATTCAACATTGTCCTTTTTATAGGTTGACGCCCATAACATTGTTCCCTGCTGGGTAGCGTCCCCTAAACAGGAATACGCCGCCAGAACGATCAGAGGAAAAATCACCAAACTTCTGCCGGACTTCCTCACCGATTTCCCTCCGGTAGAGAAACATCCAGTCACGGCTAAAAAAACTGCTGAAGTAAGTGCTGCAGAAACACCGAAGGGAACATTCACGCTGCTGTGGATCAAAGTGAATTTGTTATTGAAAGGTGGAGAAGACACCAAGTGTTTTTATGTCAGATTCAAGGACTTTTGGATCGGTTGAAACCACGCACACATATTCAGTCTCATCCTGAAAATATGATTTGCTTTTGAAGTGTTAACTTAGATCAATACAATGTGAGATTAACCTGTCAGAGAGACAGACTGCTGAAATTAAATACCGCTTTCAATCTTTAGCTCTCTCCTCTCCGCTGCACATCGTTTATTGATGAGTGAACATAAACAGGCATTTCTGTTACGACTGTGACAAGTTTTAAATTCTATCTCAGTAGCAGCTTTTACTGCTGTGCTGTGATAGATAAGCCCATCGCTTGTGTGAGTACTCTCCTAATTTGAAGGGAGAGATTCAGAACATTCTCTGCTTTAGAAGTTTGCATTTCACTGTCACAGCACAGTGGATATTTTAGCTCACCACTGGCCGCTGCGACTCCTGCTGACTGGTTCTGTGTCCTCCTCTCTTCACCTCACAGCCAATAGCGTGGGACACAACTCTGGCCTCGCTGCCGGTCGACAGGGAGGTCGTGGTGCCGGAGTGGGCCAAGCCTGGCACCAAGGAGGGGATGGCCATGTTGGAGTCCTTCATTGACGTACGCCTCAAACTGTTTGAAACCAAACGCAACGACCCAAATGTCCACGCCCTCAGCCAGCTCTCCCCCTGGCTCCACTTCGGTCAGTAATCTATATAATAATTCAGAAACGTTACGAATGTTAAGGGCCTATGAAAGTGCGGTGTTGAATTTGGTGCGATCTGGACATGTGATACGCTGGGACTCATCCTCTTATTGGAGATCCAGATCATCTGGATCTCATCGTGTTCTCGACAGCTGATTCTCCTGTTAGGGGCTCCGTGTAAGAGATAAGATAACAGTTTATTGATCCACACACCCGGGGAATCCAGTTGTTAGAGCAGCAGGCAGGTTAGAATGAGGTAGAGAAGAGAATAAAAATATATAAAAAAGGCAATAGACTGAGTTGAGCTTAACTGAGCTCTGAATAAACAGGTGAACAGCTCTGTGTTCAGCTTCAGGCTTCTGTGGACGGCGTCCAGCAGCCAGGCTTGACTTGGTGCAGCTCAGTTACTGCCGTTGTCTTTTACAATTTCAGAGAAAAAGCTGCAGCCAGCATCACAGAAGCCTAAGCCAACAGCCCATTCCAATCAGGCAGGTTCCGAATGGCCACTGCACTAGTTCAATGAAAATAAAAATTACTGGGCATAAATGTAATTATCACTTCTTCTTACCTCCCTTTATCATTTGTCATTTGTGACCTAATCCACCGCTAAAAATAGATCAAACACTACTATCCACACTCGATGATGACCTTCAAACAACTCCAACCATTATGCCATTCACTTCATTACTCAAGATATTGATTGTACTGATCACTGGGTCTAAATATTAGATGCTCATCACTTGCATCCACGAAGCATCAACCATATCGGAGTCTTAATTTACTGGAGCTCACTGTCAAAGTAGCTGAGATATTGCAGATTCCCAGCTGAGTTCAAAGTGAACAGCAGTGACGCACAGATCACAGAATGTGTTTGTTTTAACTCGACCGCAACACTGAACTTGGGAAGAAAGTCTCTACTGTTTGCATTCTCATCTAATCTCGTCTTTAAATTCCTCTGTTCCTTTCCAGGCCACATCTCAGCTCAGCGCGTGGCCATTCAGGTTCAGAGCAGTGGGAGAAAGGCAGGTCAGGCCGTCGCCTCCTTCATCGAGGAGCTGGTGGTGCGCAGGGAGCTGACGGACAACTACTGCTACTACAACAAGAAATACGACAGGGTGGAGGGTCAGTGGAAAATGAATCGTTTCACTCTGCTGTAACAAATGGCCCATCAGTGACATCCGCTCACAATCTGAATTACTTTGTCCAAATTACAGGCTTGAAAGGATTCGGCTCTGTCTTTGTATTTTCACAGTTTCTGGAAATGATGTATTACGTGCTTGTGTCACTCAGGTGCATATGAATGGGCTCAGAAGACGTTGAAGGACCACGCCAAAGACGAGAGGCCTTATCTCTACACACGGGAGCAGCTGGAGAAAGCAAAGACACACGACAAACTGTGGAATGGAGCTCAGGTAAAACACTGAGACGGACCAGATCTCAATGGGGCTGATGTAAACCTACATGTCCGTTTGTTTTGGGCTTTGTTTCCAACTGCTTTCCATTCCATGTCTCTTTTAGTACCAGCTGATCACTGAAGGGAAGATGCATGGCTTCTTGAGGATGTACTGGGCCAAAAAGATTCTGGAGTGGACAACGTCACCAGAGGAGGCGCTCTCCATCGCCCTCTATCTAAACGACCGCTATTCGCTGGATGGCCAGGACCCGAGTGGTTTTGTTGGTAAGCTCATTCATAAAATAAAGCAAGTCAGACACTGATGGACTGCATTGTTTTCCTCACATCTTGATTTTCCTCCTGTAGGGTGTATGTGGTCTATTTGTGGCATCCACGACCAGGGCTGGGCAGAGAGAGCTATTTTCGGAAAGATCCGCTACATGAACTACAAAGGCTGCACCAGGAAGTTTGACGTCCCCAAGTTTGAGCAAAAGTACTGTCCCAAAAACCTGTGAAGCTAAACTGCATTGAGACAGGGAAGGAAACGCATGAGCTGGTCCATATCTATTACACGTTCAGCTCAGGGAGAGGTTGGACAGTGTCTCTAGCGGTCGATTTTTTGTTTTATGGTTGTCCGCTGCTTCAAGTACAAAATATTAGGCATGTCATAGCTCAGTCAGTGTTTTATCATTACTGTAACTGTGCTCTGGTATTTGACTGCAGTGTATTATTTTGTTAACTTACCACGAGATCATTATCTGTGGTTTTTCCTTTGTTGTTTTACTACTTTTATACAACAGCTTCTACTTCAGATTTGTACTGTTATGTTACAAAGAAGTTGCCGTGTTTCAGGACCACAGTGTTTAAACTTCGGATTCCTCTTGTTCTCGGAGAACTTTAAACAAAATAAAGTCATAAACTGTTTCTGTTCAGCAAAGTCCCAGTGTCGTGATTCATTCACAGTCCTCCCATTCTAACTTGTCACTGAAGAAAGCAACAAATCCACTTTATGTTGCCTTTTTAAAAGACTAGTTTCATCCCCCACAGTCATTCAGAGTTAAGTAAAGACAGACTTTGAAGTTTCCTCTGCAGACAACTGTGAAAGATCTGTGACCTTTTAAAATAGCATTGATCTTGAATGGCACTCAGTACACAATGGAGAACTCACTTTCACCAAGATCCACATTAAACCGTCTTCCATTATGTGTCAGTGATGACGCATGTTGGCCGCTGACGTGACGAGAAATCCAAGCAAAACCTAAAAAAACAGATTCTATTAGAAAGACATGCAGCTGAATCCTCTGTGAAATGAGCTGAGATCAGTCAGTAACACTTTGTCACGATTTACCCATTTATTGCACAAATGGGAATACAGCTATGGCTCCATTCTTTGGATGTTCCCTGGAGTAGCCAAGCATCATGCTTAGATAAAACGGGGAACACGACAAAACCCCCCCAGTGGGCGTAGCAGGCTAGAATCATTTGTTCGAGATGAATATCGTTGACCACAACCATGTTTGTGCTCAGTGCTAAAGGGTGGAGGCTGGGGTGGTGGAGCCAAGTTGCCGGTGGTAGTGTAGCTGAGCAGGGATCAGTGAGGAGGAGGTCGTATTTAAAGGGACCGCTTTGTGATTGGTGATTGGTGAGTGACTGACGAGCACCCATGAACCTATCAGTAGCTGACAGCTTTAAGACAGCTGAGCACATGACTCCATGTCCTGCATGAACTAACTCAATGCTTCATTTTTGTGTAATTTTGCCAGTTACATGTTAACCTCAGACTGGAGGCCGACTAAAAACTCGACAACCATTTGTGAATATCTGTGAACATTTTCAGGACAATTCACCAGCTCCTCCTTCATCAGGTGAAGGAACCAACACACCAACACTGATATCACAGTCAAGCTGTTAGTGAAGCTAAAAATGAAAAAGATGAGATCTCTCACCTGTTCTCTGGGGGGGGGTGTCTGTCTCCACTTTGCAGATGTTTGAGGTATTCCAACACGAGAGCATGGGACGTGTGAACCGAATGCAATCGCAGCAGAATGTTAGTGTCCTGGGATCCACCTGTCTGAGTTGAGAATTAATCACTCAACCCCTGTGAGTCCTTTTGAATGAGGAGAAAATGAAAACAGTGAAGCAGTGGTGAGGGTTTATCCATCAAGAGGTCCCTTGTATCTTTAATATTTAATATTTATAGTCTCCAAAGTACTTTTGGCTAACCCTGACACCCATGCTGCTGTTGTAAATATGTGTTTCTGCATGTAAGCTTATCCCAGCAGGGGGGTTTCAGGAGGAGGAAAATGGAAAACACCTTCATAATAGTAAAATGATTTCTTCATATGCTGGCGGACATTTGCCCTGGATTCTGTGCTCAATTGTTAATATTCTGGCTGTGGTTATTTTCCACCTATTCAGTCTTTATACAAGCTCATTGTGTTCATTGTGAGGTGAAGGCAGTGGGGGAGAGGGCACTGTGCTTCACCCTTTGTTGAGCTTTCTAATTAACCCAAACTATATGTGTTTGCACTGCGGGATGACACACACACAAACACACACACACACACACACACACACACACACAAATGCACACACAGAAGCTAGGGTGGCCTTGAATAATGCTTATTCTGACTCACTATACAATATGAATACATCCATTTTCCTAGTAGTAGCTTTACAAGAGGGCGACATATATTCTGTTTGTGTTCATTTAAATTAGTGAGTTAAAGGTGTAAAGCTCCATCATTGCAGATGTGTTGCTTTTACCCTTATAGACAGTATATAAAGCCTGGATGTATTATAACTATTCAAAAGATGTATCTAGCAAGAAATGGAACATCTGTTTAGGAAGCAGCTTATTATTTAAGAATGTGAGGGTCAAACGCTGGAGACGTGATATATGTAGAAATGTGAGATATTCACATGTTCGAATAAGTTTATCAAATTAAGGGGAAATTGAGCCCACAATTTTTAGATTTTAAATTCACATCAGTGACAGTAGATATTTGCAATCAAAGGGTCTTAAATGATCTATGATGTTTTATGAATCATTTCCAAATCTTTAGTCTTGTATTAGCACCTAAACAGATTGATTAAAAACTGAACATTATAATAATCATTAAAAGAGGATTAACTGAAAGGCTGGGTTGTTATACTGCATATTGTTCTGCTGTCTACTGGAGAAAAACAATTGTGAATTTTCATGAAAGTGTATTTTTATATCAGCAACCGGCTGCGTCTCACACAAATCAATGTTAGCTTTGCTCTAGCTTCAAGTGACGGCTGTTTAGTTGCAGTGAAGACATGTCTCCAATTTACAGAGCTTGGGTGTGTGTATAAAGCACTTCCATGCTTCAGATGGACTTGTTTTCCAGGAGGATCCAGGCTTTGACATGGCCCCAGTGATGCCTCCACCTTTGCAACCTGATGTCTGACGACTTCCACAGCCCTGAACTGTCAGTCGTTTTATGGTTTTAAGTCACAGCGGACATCCTTGTGTCAGCAGTGTATATGCAAAGTTTCAAATGGATCTGAAGAGAATCTGAAGGACAGATGAAAAGGTAGTTTCCTCTGTTTATAGTTACATAAAATTGTTGATGGTTTGCATGAAACCAGTTTTATGCAGCACTTCCCTGCTGAATGTCAGGTTTTATAGCTGAATATACTGCTAACACTGAATCGTTCAGAGCAGCTGATGGAGCCGCAGCCTCACTCTGCTCTCTGTTCATCAGGTCAAGGATGTGGTCCCATGTGTTACCAGGCCTTTTCTAAACTGCTCTTGTCTGAGAGTCATTCGTGCTCCATCAGTGTCAGACCCCGTCCACACACTCATCCCATTATCCAACACTTCATCTCATCATTTACGCAGCGAAACACATCTGCTCCTCCGCCGCGGGAGGAATTGGACAGTACAAGGACGCACAAATTCAATGCAGAGACGTGCATAGCAGCATATTTGTCATCTGTGTAAGATGTGAGAATATTCCAACTCCTGCCATGAAAAGCCTTTGAGCACTGACTCTCTCCTGACTGCTTTGGCAGCTGGGTTTGCACTGTATGATGCAACTCTTTTACTTTTTAAAATGGAATAAAAGTGAAGAGGACATGGACAAAGGTCAGCGAAAATTCTGAAGATGCGTATCTGTTACTAGATTTCAGATACCTGTCGTTCCTTACTCCAGATCTTTACTCTGGCTCCATGTCTTTTAATGAATTGACTTCAAAACCCTGCCGTTGATTTAAAAAGCACTGAATAGAAATAAAGTATATCTAATTATTCTGCTCCCCATTAGCTCCATTAACAGTTCACCGGTTGCCGCCCTAACAGAGTGGACAGAGGTTGTCTACACTGTGCCTGTCCAATTCCCATTAATCCCTCTGTATCCTGGCTTTGTACAAGAGGACTGACTGCAATGTAGTCCTGAATGGATTTGCATGAAACGTATTTACACCTGATTCTGCACAAAAACACACATTTTATGATTGTTTATATATATTAAATAATAATATATTATGATTGATTATTTATCATAATTGGAATGAATAAATTGAAAAAAAATCCCTATATGTCATTAGCTTTTTCTGAAATGTTGCCTCCTGCTAATGCATGAGGATAGCAGATCCAGGATCGTGGCTCGTGCTGGCATCTGGACCTGGATACAACCAGATTGTTTAGATAACAATACACCTACTCTCTATGCTAATACTGACCACACCTCTACCATGGCATCACTGCTCTCCCCTCCCCTCTTCATCTCTGCCAGACATTTTCTCTTTGTATAAATACTTTGTTAGTGTCTGTCTTTTCTCATGAATGATGGTTGTAAATTCTTTTTATTATTTGTGGATGTGTTCTACTGCTCTTCTGTCCTTCCAGGGAGAGGGAGCCCTTACTTGTGATTCTCTCCTCACCCTTGTCGTGGGTTAAGAGTTGAGGACGTCGCACCTTATACAGCTATTCAAGCACTTTGTGGCAAATTTTGTCTTGTGATATGATTGGTGAGTTAAGGATTTACGACCGATTGCAACAGCACACCTTGATGCTCTCTCAGAGTAATAAGGAAAATAAATGAGGTGGAATGAACCCTCTTGGGCTAATGTAGCTGCTGCTTTGTAGTCATGGCGACGTTAATAACTGGCCTCCATGCTTTTACAAAGACAATGTCTCATGAAACCAAAATGGTGAACGCCGTTAAGTGTCTTACGGTGCGTGAAGTCACGAGTACTTACCACAAAGATGACTCACTACATTGAAATTGTGCAAATCTAATCTGATGGAACAATGTCTATGTATTCTTATGAAAACATTCAGAAAATAATCAGAGTGTCTTTTTTAAATGTTGCAAGTCTTGAGCGTGTAAGGTCTCACTACATTGGATATTGTCTGTGGGTGATCTGTAAGTTTTGCAGAACACAGTATCAGTTACGTTTCTCTCTTCCTTTCATTATGTTGTGAGTCCAAGTAAATTACACAAATGATGAAAACAAGATGATGTGAGGCTCAGACTCAAACCCCTCCCCCCTCTCCTACAGCTCTTAACGAGCATCTCACTATGGTCTCTAATTTTGTGATTTGATGGGTTCCAACACTCCAGCTCTCTGCTCATTTCTGTGAAGGAAAGTCAGAATCAAAACACGTCTAGTTCCTCATTCGGGTCGATTTGTGTTTTAATTTCACGGCTCCCACAGTCTGCTCACCCAATTGGTTAAAGTTAAATGCGTTTCTCGTGTTGTTATGTGAGAACATGACAACCAGTCTCTTGAAATGCCATCACTGGGATGATGCTGGGATCTGGAGTGGGTCTATTTGCAGAGGCGGCGTGTAAACAGCGTAACTGTGGAGCTAGTGGGTTTACTGACACTCATTAGTGGTGGTGTGGCACTTTGATAACAATGCACCATTACAGAAGGATTTAATATTTATAAAATCTAATTTCTTCTCCCCCCCTTGTTAATTTTCTGACATACAATCGACCCAGTGACATCATCCTTCCCTTTAGCCTCGACTCCTTACTCCTCATCATCTCCATGAGGACAGATTTATTTTCCTCCTGCATTGTGTGTGACCTAAAGCTGAGCTGAGACAGCCCCATGTTTCTGTGGCATTACTCATAAATAAGCGGTGTTGTTTAACCCAAACATATAAACAGAAGATATTTGTGTCCGTCTGCTGGTCGCTCTGCAGGCGATTGAATATAAAACCATGTGCAAAGACTCATTCCACTAATTTCTCTTTGAGTCAAACAGTAACCCTCTAACCACGAGCATGGGTTTTCAAAAGCAGGTCAAACATATGAAATCAAAGGGAAACATACACACTTTCATTACATAGTAGAGACCTTTATCAATAATCTAAAACATGATGAATATTCACATGTCCTATATACTGTACAGGTCATTTTAAAGCAGTTATTTCATTCGTAAAAAATAGCGATACCACAATTTTAAATGAGGGAACTTGAATATTAATTCATTTTGTTAATTGAGCTTTACACAATTTAACTAATATTGTACATTGTATATGAATACATTTGTGTGAATGCTGTGATGGTCTATATAATCGTAATGCTTTATGTTTTTTATATATATTCATACAATATTATGAACATAATGAAAGTAGTTTTAAGGCACCTGACTAATTAGTATTGTGTCATATTCAAACCATCCCATCATTAATCCTGTTTCCCTTTATTAACTTTCATTTCTGTTTCCTTCTCACACATGAGGCATTGTACCTTCACTCTTCATTCAATATGCAAGCATTGAAATGTTACCTCGCATTATGAGGTAAATACCATAAATACATAACATAAATAGAAATTAATTAACGTCAAAGCTGCTAAATGGTTCTGTCTTCATTGCATAAAAATGCTGCTGTGTGTATTTTTATGCTTATTTCCTTGTTCGTCTGAGAATTGACTGAATCCTCATTTTAATCTTTTATTTTATTGTTCCTCTATTCCAAATCGGTTTCGAGTTACTTTCGATGATGAGGGTGGTAGCTCCTAAATATCCCATGAGTCCCATTCACTAGCCAGGACCACACCATCAACGAGATGCGACGTAGGAGAGTTTAAAGGACTCTTGGGTCTTAGTTTCTTTGTGGGGAAGCTTTGGACTGGGGATCTGTTGAAGCAACCTGGCGGGATGGGCCACCTCAGGACCCTATGTAGAGGAGCAAGGAGAGGGGAAAAACAAGTGATCCGTATAGGAGAAGGGAAGAGGCCAGAGGGTTAGGAGGTTGACGTGTGGTCCTGCTCCTGAAACTCTGCAAGATACCCTCCACCTTGTTGTGGACTCCTGTGTGTTACATGATTCCTGCAGGATGATGGTCAGTTTCACGATTGATTACAAGACAGGAACAAATTTCAATAGGAGCGAGCTGGACAGGAATCATAATAACAATCGTTTTTGCAATATGCAGTTGAAGAAAACATAATTTTCTTTATTTTGAATACAATATATACATCTTTTTTTCATCTATCTGCTCTTGTGGCTGGCTTCTGGTCGGCAGCAGGCAGTCACCTGACATTACATGACTCGTGTGATTGAAAATGCATTACGCTGCCATAAAAAAAATAAAGCCCATTGCCAACAATGGAGTCAGAGTCAGATTAGGGGGAAACCAGCATTGCAAAAATGGGTAAAAGACAACAATCCATGTATCACACTGACAAAATAGCTTTCAGGGAAGTCACAAGTTTTAAAGAGAAGAAGATGTCAATGTTAAATCAACGTACACAGAACGGGAGATGTTTTTACATGAATAGGTTGGGAAAAGGTATTTACAATGCACACCCTCTAATCACACCACTGCTCCACCCAACTTGTGTCCTGTACTTGTTCAATTATAAAAGAAAAATTAAGTTGTTGCCCATCTGTGTATTATATCCAGACCCTAGGTCCAATTCATAGTATTTTCTCGCTCAAGGTGCTGCGCCGGGTCCCCTGTGAGGTGGAGCGTATCGGCCAGCTGTTAGAAAAACAAGTCACTTGACTGAACACTTCCCTGAACCTGGTGGACATGAGGTTGTAGATGATGGGGTTGATGGCGGAGCTCAGGTAGAAGCAAACTCCGGAGACGACGTGGACTCGCTCGAAGAGCTTGAGGTGCTGCTGGGATGAGTTGTCGATGTAACTCCACATCAAGCGGTCCACGTGGAAGGGCGCCCAGCAGAGGCCGAACACGACCACCAACACACCTGGATCAGGAGGATACAATCACATAGAGTCACAGAGAACACGCTAACACAATAACATTATCAGCATATCATCAGTACTTTTACCATCATCTTGCCACTGCACCTTATCTACCTATTTATCTTGTGTTTCTGTTTTTATTCTTTCTACCTCAATATTTTTATTTTATTCTATTGTATTGTATTTTATTGTATTCAAATGTACCGGCTGCTATGACGACTTAATTTCCCTTCGGGGATGAATAAAGTAATCTATCTATCTATATAACAGAAGCAGACACACAATCATCAATCCAATCGCCAGCATGTGACAGACAGCAAGACAAAGCTGAGACACAATATAGTAAAAAGGAAAAAGACAAAAATAACAAGTACTTATGAGCTCGAGGGCGGTTTACACTCAGATGCACACATGGTAAAAAAATAACTGAATAAACACCTACACAGCATCTTGGTGACTTGCACGTTGCGTTTGCTCAGCTTCTGTTTATTCAACCCGAAGACACTTTCCCTTCCAAAGCTACACGTGGTGTCCGCCACGGTCATGAACTTCTCCCTGCGGAGCTGCAGGCCAATGAGCAGGTAGAGAACGCCAATTATCAACATGGGGAGCAGGAAGAAGACCAGCGTGGAAATCAGGATGATCAGGTTGTACATCCAGGTGGGCTTGACCACATCTGAGGATGGAGATACAGAGCAGTGTGGAGAAGCACAGATCTGAGTCAGCTCATGATCCCAGATGTACCAAGGGCATCATCGCTTCATATGTCAGTGTAAAACCTTTTAGCACTTTGTTGCCAGCTAGGCAGTTTCGCTCTAGAAATGGTTAGTCTGTGAGTACATAACACAAATACATTTATATATATATGACCCCCTTAACAGATTCCTTGACATGATTTTGAAAAAATAAATGAGTCTACAGCAAGATTGTATTTAAAGTTGGATGACAGCTCTGATCCCCCAAAGTAGAGCCAAAGCATCTTCATTGCCCCCTGGTGACTGGCTGCAGTATAGGTCAACATGTTTGTGAATGGGACTAGGACCAAAGTAAAACGTGCACGTCATATCGATTTTTTTTCCCAGAAATTGTTTCTGTCATTTGAGCTGATTCTTATCACGCTGCTGTATGTCAAAGTGTTATTTTTCCTCATAAGTTATGTTTGAATTAGTTAGTTGATGCTATAAAAAGTAGATGAAACATCATGATTGACAGCTGAGACTGACTCACGATTGGTCGAGTGCATGTACAGAATTGGCCTCGCTAGTGTTGACACTTGATCCAAACGTGTAAGATGGCCGTTCTTGTATTTATCCAGGATATTTTATCTTCATCTCTGGGTAGTGGAAAGAAGTAGAGATTTTTCATTCATCTTAAGATTCTGTCCATATGTTCTACAGCAACAACAATTTTTGTTTGGTTTTGATGGAGGACTTCCTCGGCCCCTTTTGCCTGGGGCTCCCAGGTCCCTTTAAACACTCATTCATTGAAATGACCTGCAAACCAATAGCATACCTATCGGCCTCATGTGTACTTTGTGTTTAGTGCTAATTGGAAGATGTTTGCAGGTTTTCTGCATGTTAATATTATCTTTGTGAGAATATTTGCATTTGGTCACACAGCAGTGCTACCATGGCTCTTAAACAAAGGAAGAAATAAGATATTAAGATTTACACATACGGCAGATTGTAGATCGAGGAAACTGTCGTCCAAATCTTGGCGGCAGCACCATGATGCCGTGCAGGCTGGTGTTTGGCACAGCACACACAATGGACAGAACCCATAGCATGAAGATGACCCTCCTGACGTGGGCGCGCGTGGTCATGTGTTTGACCTTCAGGGGGTGTACCACAGCCACGTAGCGTTCCACACAGAGGGCGGTGACATTGAGGATTGAGGCGAAGCAGACGGTCTCAAACAGGAAGGTTTTGAAGTAGCAGCCCCCCTCGCCGAGCAGGAAAGGGTAGTTCCGCCACATGTCGTAGAGCTCTAAAGGCATGCCCAGCAGCAGCACCAGCAGGTCAGACACCGCCAGGCTCAGCAGGTAGTAGTTGGTGGGCGTCTGCATCACCCTGTAGCGTAAGATGACCGCGCAGGTCAAACAGTTGCCCAGGACGCCCACCATGAAGATGGCGAGGTAGGTGGCGCAGACGGGAGAGAAGGCGGGGGACCGGAGAGGCCCCAGGCGCCTGGCCAGGTACTCCTCCTCACTCAAACACAGCTCATCCAGATCCTGCTCGGTGGCGTTGGCCAGCACCAGCGAGATATTCATCCCACACCCCACAGCGGCCTCGGGGCAGCCCACGCCATCGAAGACTTGGGCACCAGATATGAAAATAGCTTCGAGGGAACAGTTCAGCTCGAGCATGGTGATGTTTGATGCTTTTTGCAGCTCTATTCCTAGTGAAATGAACAAAAAGGTGGAAAGGTAAGCACCCCACTGGTTTTACACAGTTCAGCCTTTTATTTATACTTTTCAACCTGTGACGATAGTTGTGTAATTTCCTGGCCAAGATTGAAAAATCATACCTTGATGGTGTCTTAAGCTGACGTTCGTGCCAGCCCCCTTCCTACAATGACTGGAAGATGTGTTAGTGAGCCCATGTGAGAACGCAGCAGGACGGTTGTGTTGATGTCTAACACAAAAGTGAAAAGAATATGAATATTTTAGGATGAAAAAGATGTCATACACGTAGAAAACGAGGATGAAGATGTCAACTTGGAATAACAACAAGATTCTGGATCTTTTGGTGATGAGGGCTGACGACAGTGTTGATGTGTTGTAAACAATAACGCATCTTAATAATAAGAGAATTTCGGCGCTGTGTTATACCTCCTGCATGATCAACCCAGACGCCTCTCCTCTTCTCCTTTCCCTACCCGTTGACATGTCCCTGTTTGTCAATTTACCACAGGAAGTTCCAAACCAATACGATTATAAAATATGAGGTTACCTCAATTTTGACCATTCCCTTCTATAATCGGTGTCTTGAGAGTCCCTCATCCGTATGAAGCTGCGACACTAACCTACTGGACACCCATTATCAGCTAAGAAAGTACCCTTACATAAAGTGATTACATTTGGAATCTAAAACTAACACAACTCCCAGAGAGATGATTTGTTCAAGTGAATCTATTAATAATTGACTAGTACACATAAACTGTAGCTGTAACTGAGCTCTCATCCGCACCAGGGAAACTCTGTGCTCACAAGTGGAAGCAACAGGCGGCTGAAAACCAGTTTCATGAATTAATGGAAATTGTAGTATCACCATAGCAGCATGAACTGAGATGCTTGACACAACTCGCCATGTTCTCTGAGCTTTAGCCTTTTAATTATTCTAACATACTAGAATCATTTTAAATAGCCTTGGTATTGTTTTCTGTGCTCACGCAAGTTTTTCACTTAAAGAATAACAAGGAATTAGTATCCATTCAACATAACAGAGATAATTTCATTTGAGGAAAAATTAAATCACACACCTTCAGCTTGCGGGTTCCATGAGGCCTTTTTCCTCTTATTCACAAGAAGTGAAGAAATGAAGACATGTGAGAAGATGTATAATCACCACATGTCTCTGCATCCCGACTTTAGTTTTCCTGCTACTTTACCTTCACTGCTTTGCTGCTTCAATGCGACGCAGCTGCCTTGATTTTCTGTTTGTGCAGCACTCCTTCACACCCCACCTCTCTCTCTCTCTCTCTCTCTCTCTCTCTCTCTCTCTCTCTCTCTCTCTCTCTTACCCCATCACCAGAGCGTGTATGTAGCCTGACACACACACATAGTCTACACACACATACACACACACACACACACACACACACACACACATATTTGTACTTCCGTCTTAGCGAGGACACTGATCGGCATAGTGGATTCCCTGAAGCCCCCTAACCATTCAAACTAAATGCCTATCCTAACCCGAACCCTCATCTACACCTATTTCTAACCCTAACCCTAAAACTAAGTCTTAACCCTCAAACAGCCCATCAAAACTGGGTCAGAGAGTGAGGGGAGGTAACAATGTCCTCAGAAAAACATCTGAACAGACACACACACACACACACACACACACACACACACACACACACACATTTTCACACCTTTTATGTGAACCTACAGTATACCGCAATCTTCCATTCTATTACTTTCCCATTGAAAGACCACATCATTTTCCAATTTGAAAACTAAGGTTGAGATTGCTTTGACCTGTGGCTTGAGTGTGTGTGGTGTATGTGGGGGTGCACATAAAAAAGATGAATATCTTTGTTCAAAGACAAAACAAAAAATTCCACTCAACTCATTACTATGGACATTTGAATATACAGTTTATATATATCTACATATATATATATATAAAATGAACTATTACTCTGTTGCCTTCGACTCTGTGATTCCCAGTTTTCCGGCAGCTGTTCACTGGTTTTCACCTTATGATGTGTTATAAAGTGTCCATGAGTGTTTATGAAGGTATCATGAATAAAATGCATCATCATTATTATTATTTATCAGAATAGGCAGCAAACAGTGATCATGATTGTGGATGTAAAATACAGAACACCACCAACCACAACCAAAAAACAAAACACCTGTTGCCACTTATTTGTCAAAACTTTAAACTTGCATCAAGTTTTTTTGTCTTTCCTTTTTTCTTAATCGTGCATTTTTATAAGAACGTGACATAATATTGAGGCATTCATTGTTCCCAGAGGGTGAATCTTAATGACTTAATTCAACCCTAAATTATAACTCCCTGAATTCATGGTTCCAAGAGGACGAATAGCAAAGCAATCAGATATCCCTGTAATACGACAACATTATAATTAGTTTTAGTACCGTTGATTTACTGGCACAAATGGTTTTGTCTGACCTCACTCAGACACTGAGAATAGCCAGAAAAAAAAACCTTTTTCTCCCTGATTGTCTGCTTTGCAGTGATATTTAAATGAGTCAATTTCATATCCAGTTAAACACTTCTTGTAGTACGTTGAACTTTTTTCCCCACAGTCACTTATCAGCAATTGGTCAAATCTACTTTATGCTCCATTTCAATTTCAAGCGATGGATCTCATGTGACAGTTACATTTGACCCTGGTTTGACTTGGCGGACATCACTCCTCTGACAGACGGACTCAGTTCAGCTGACTGACAGGGATTGGTCTTCTCCTGCAGGGCGGCTGTCAGTCTGAATGATGCCTCGCTGAACCCAAAGCACTGATTAACAATTTGCGTAGTGCAGATACAAAAGACTCAAACCCTGCCCCCCTTGTCGGCTAAACTGGTAGTCGGATAAAATCAGGCATTATTAACCTTGGCAAAACACATTTAGTAAACACCAGTATAGTTCAAGGCTAACACAAACTGCACTGTGTGATGGGCAAAGTTTCATTAGGTCTAATTTCATCACATCTGCAGCTCCCTCATTTCCAGAGAACGAGAGACTGGGTAAAAATATCTCTGTGTGTTTGTGAGAGCAGATGATTTGATCTCAAGTGACTCGTGTAATTCAGTATCTTGTCCCCCTGAATCAAACATACGGCGTGTGAGTCACCGAGTGTGTATTCACGTTTGAACGTTAAGCCGTAGATTAGGCAAAGTGAAAGCCTAAGTAATGAAACCGATATTTTCTAAGGATATTTGTGAATATGGGCTGAAATATTTGATTTGCTGCGGAGCAACCTACGCAGGACAGGATCGGGCAACGCTGTGCACATAAAGTCATCATCGGAGCTACAGTCAGAGGGCAGACATATGAACAGGTTCAGTCGACTGCACACGTCGGAATGACAGCGTCTCGTACCCCCGCCTCTCCACATATCCCTGCCCCCCCCCGTGTGGGTTACTAATTCGATCACAGCTTTTGATCCGAGTGCATTGGGCTCCAACACGTCCTCGGCAGCTGGCATGTCCTCACTGGTGCTTCCATTTAGTCATGCATTAATGGTGTCAGAAGATCCCTCAACATGTCAGCCGGTTCAGCACTGTCTGTTTTAAATGTGGGATCACAGTGAGAGTTTATTTTCTCCACTGGAATCTGTGATTATTCCTTTTTCTGACAGGTTTTCCGCAAAATGATGTCCAGGTTTCCGAAGTGTGACCACAGAACTAAACGTCACTCTGTGCTTTGTGCAAACTGGGCTTCCAGACAAGAGCTCGGCAAAATGTCAGAAACATGGGTTTAGATATTTCGCTTTGAGTTTGTGTTCCTCAGGAGACTGTCAGGAGTCAGACATGTTCACGACAACAGGAACGCTTCTGACACATTCATGTGATGGCTGGCGTCTGGGTAGAACCTGCAGGAGGCAGGACGTGATGCTGGTCTGCTGGTTTTCTCCTGAGACTCTGGCATCATCCCTGTAGTCCAAAAAAACATGCAGATTTGAGGTTAGGTTAATCTGAGACTCTAAATTGATTCAAGTTGTGACTGTTAATGGTGGTCTGTCTCTGTACTGTATGTCGGCCCTGTGATTAGCTTGGGTCTGCGTTGGGATTGGCTCTGGCCCCCTGTGATCCTCAGGATAATCGCCAAGGATAATGGATGAATGGATTCTCAGATGGGTTTAATCTGACATTTTACTGAGGGTCTGGCAAAAGGTTCTGGAAAATGTCCGGAACAACTGCCTCGGACAGGAACGTTCTCACATACAGCCCATCTGGAAAATGTCAGGAAAAGGTCCAGACTTCAGGGCTGCATGTCTGAAAGCAGCTGTATCACAACAGAAATCTTTCTTACTTGCCTTTGGTGGCATTGATTTCAGTTTATTTGTTCGTCAGCTGGTCTGTAATTGTGTCACCACAGACCTCACAGTCAACAGTTTTCATTGGAACTGGTGTTATTGGAGCAGGAGTATTCAATCAAAACATCATTATATTTTTTTTGTTGTGAAACGCTGGTGATGATTACCTCAGTACCACAAAGAGATCAAAGAGTATTCAAGCAAAGTAAAAAAACTCATGCTTATCGATATTTTGATGAATTAAAACCAGCTTCCTCTGAAGGCTGGAAATGTGGGAGAGGTCAGTTCATTTTTTGTGAAGCGCTTTGTGAGGTACTAAATAAATAAACTGTTTTATTATTAAATTTGTCATCATATTGAACGAGGGACACTCAATAAAACGTAGAGAATCCTTTCCCACTTGGCACAACCCTCCTCTTAGACACACAGATTTTGATTTGGGTTGTCAAAGGTCAATGGTCAAGGTCATGGTGGCCTCACACAACATGTTTTTGGCCTCCTCAATATGATATCTCATGTGTGCCCTTAAGGAATTTCTTCCTTTTGACCAGTTGTCACTTGCTCTCAAAGATAAACTGATTTGATTCTAGTGGTCAAAGGTCAAGGTGAAAGGGGGATACTTCTAGTTTACTGTGCAACATTTACAGTGACTTGAAACTGTTGTGACATGAAAGTACAACATCATTATTCATGTTTTGTCCTATGTAAATCAGACAACAGAGATTTGCCAGGAAATGAGGCCTGACAATGATTTGCAGCAAAGGTCACCAATTAGATTAAACAATGGATGGCTGGATGCTGCAGATCAGATCTTTGTCTTTATGATATCAGCCTGTGCTCCCCTCAGCCCGCAGCTTCTCATACGTCCCACACAGTGTCCAGAAAACACACATGCAGCCTGGAGAAGGTTGTCCTCTTCCTCATATTAAATTCTGCAACACACCTTTCACTGCCTTGGTCTGTGTGTGTGTGTGAGTATCAGCAAACAGAGAGGAATAAAGCAGATTTGTGATTCCAGGACCGTTGTGGACCTGCAGGGGACAGCAGCTGCGTGATGTAAAGTTACGTGTTTCACATAACAATGTAGTATGACCGTGGTTTCTGCTCCCGTGTAAATATCCAATCCTGTTTATCACCGAGACAGTATCATATGTGAGGTGTTTGGGTCGTGCAGGAGCCCCCGGTGGCTCACACTGACATTTCCTCCATGAATTGTTTCCTGTATCGTGTACGAATGGAGGCCGGGAGCATTTATTTGAACTGTTTGCTTTTCTCAGGCTCCACCTGAGTCAGTGGAGGCTGCATGAAGGAATCAAGTGTGGACTCAGTTTATCACTGCTCTCAGTTATGATTGGATAGAAACGTGTATCCTCGTGCTTCGTCTTTTACATTACATTACATGTCATTTGGTTGACGCTTTTGTCCAAAGCGACTTACAATTATTGCACTCAACATTTATGAGTCTTAAATGAGCCTTAAAACTGTAAACTCTATCCAGAATGAACAGTACACTGCTTTGAAAAGCTCCAGCAAACTGTTAAACATATGCGTATAAAATGCAGTAAAAACAATTTCAACTTCATTTTTAAGCCAACCACCAGTATTTTCTTGCAAGTGCCACTGAAGTTCATTTTAAAGGATATACAGCTGTGTTCCTTTTTTCCAATTAGAGTTTAATTATATGCGGGTCACATTAAATCTTCCTCTTTTTATTAAAAGAAAACATCAACACTCTAATTAAAGCTGCTGCCTTGGAAAGACGAGCAGCAGCATAACAGCATCCATTCCCCGATATGAGTTTAGGAGAACAAAAATATTTGTTACTGACATCTTTAATGAAAAGTCTTTAATTTGTTTATATATAAAGGGCCAGGTGTTTTTTAAACAATGACTTTTGATCTGACAGAGAACATGTTTTTGATCGTAGATGTGTTTTAAGTGTCTTGTCTCACCAGTTGACACGCTCAGTCCCTACAGATGGGGACACAGGCGGCTGGAGTCTGTCCTGGATCCCACTGAGACGAGCGGCTCCTTAGCTGCTGGAGGAACAGGGGAGGAAATCTGTTTACATTCACAAAATGTAAAAACAGCTCTTTCACTGCTGCTTCACAGACTGTGTCATATTGATTTTTAGCATGGATGTGAAAACAGCTGAGACAGAGACATTTTTCATCCAGAGAAACTCCAATAGCGCTTTATCTAAATGCAGTAAATATATCAACTAATTTAGTGGAATTTGGTATATTCAAAGTACCTCATCAACCATAGACTGTATTTAAAGATAAATGACAGGTCTCCACTTCCTCCCACGATCCAGAAATGGATAGTGCTTTTTCCTGGTTTATATTATTGCACGTTTTGTATCTTGGAGCTCTGCTTACAGTCGAATAGTAAATGGAATGTCCCCTGTATGAACCTTTAAAACTCATCATAGTCAAAGTTAAAAGTCAAGCTGAAAACAGCACAGGGCCAACAACATTTCAAAGACGGAAAAATGTAATGTAAATTTTACGGAACGACAGATTGACTGTATTTATATCGTGGTTATTCAGTCTTAGTGACCACGCTTTACAGTCCAAGTTATATTCAGCCCTTCATGGACACATTAATACACCTCTTACAACAGCTTTTCTTTTTTTTATCCCATTCGCACAGTAGTGGTACGGCTGAGCTGGGCCAACGTGGGGTTCAGTGTCTTGCTCAAGGACACTAATGCAGACTGGAGGAGCCAGATATCGAACCACTGACCGCCTGGTTAGCGGTCGACCCATGCTGGTTTGCTAGTCTGACCCTGACAACACCACTGGAGTTGTATGAATTAATCACAGACATTTCCATGACGGCTGTGTCACAGTACGACGGTGAACAGGCAGATTTCAGGACGACCTCAGGGACGATAAACTGCAGCAACACGACTCATCGGTGCTGCAGTTCAGATATCTGTCCTCTCCCAGAGCTCATGACTCGGTAATTCCTGATTATGTTTATCCCTTCTTTTGCAGAGGTTAGTGTTAGACTCTCTGTCACCGCTCCTGAGTTTATGGAGAGGTCAGCAGTGACACTCTGTCATACTGTTGTTTCTCCAAACATGGGTAAAGGCCTTTTATTAGATTCAGACACAGTTTACACAAGAGGATAGGTGCTTGTGATGTTCACACTCACTTCCAACTGTCAGAGGACAGTTACGTATATAGTTACAATCATAAAAACAAAATACCCCGGAGTTAAGCTCGCTGCTGTGGATCTGCTCTTACAGACGCTTCCAGCAGCACGATGTGAGATGCGCGTAATCCCCCTGTGGAAAATAATCAAGAAACAAACTCTCTATGGTGGATGTAAACAAAGAGGAACCAGGACAAGTGGACGTTCGAGTGGAGGAGCAGTGAGGCACTGACATTCTCACGTTCACAATTGGAGCATAAGGGCTTGAAACAGGCCAAACGTAAGAAGATGTGACAGGTGCCGGCTGTCCACCGACACAGTGGCACGTCACTCACAGTGTCCTGCCAGAACAGATGTATTGTTTAAACTGTCTTTTTATAGGATACTTCACCAGCCGGGGTGTATGTGGAAAAACGCTCACATTTCCCATCAGTTCTTCATGCGACATCACAACGCTGGCTTCAGTTGCCTCCATGTGCCGCAGCCGTACTTTATGATGGCTTTGTTTACAAGAGCACTTCTCCAGGGAGCAGCTACTGAACGCTGTGTTTAGAGCCTGTGGCTGAATTCAGACAAGAAAACACAAACAAATTCCCTCATTTGAACGTGAACATGGTCCATGTGGTCTTTTCACTGTTCGCTGAACATAAAGAGCAGCCACAAGCCAAACGGATTCTTTCCTTTGCCTTTCGAGATTGTCTCATAATTTGATAACAGCTGCTAAGAGTTCATAAATGTATCCTTATGATATATACAAGACATTATTTGTTTTGTACAATTAGGGAGAATGATAAAAAAACCAAGATTATTCTTGAGCTTTATTTTAAATGCATTATTTATCAAGTTCAATCAATCTATTCAACTTTATTAGTACAGTGCCTTTAACACAGGTGAGTGCAGCTCAAACTTGAAAGATTATAAATCTAAGACAACTATTAAAAAGATGAAAACAATTAAATTCAATAAAAAGAGGAAACAGGCAAGATGGGGGAATATATCATAATAATAATAATAATAATAATAATAATAATAATAATAATAATAATAATAATAATAATAATAATAATAAATATAATAATAACTGAAGAAAAGAATAATCGTAATAATAGAATCGAATAAAAAGAATAATATAATACCTGTTAAATATAATAATGTCTATTGACCACTTATTCAAAAGCCAGGCTGAAGAGAGTACATTTCACATGATCAAAAGTAAATTGATGAAAATTCTGTTAATACAAATCAATTTAATCTAATAACCACTTTTGACCCAACAAATAATTTGGTGTATTTCATCATGGGACAGCGTTAACACAGATGCAAACAGAAATGTATGTGACAGTTCATTTAGAATGCAGACTTTCGTGAGTACGCGTAAGTGTTACTCTTTCTGCTTGAATGCTTCTCCATCCTCAAAAGCTGCATAGCCTCAAGTGTGTATTATTGCAATTGGGTACTTGACCACAGGGAGGCGCTCGTGCTCTGTGCGTGCAGGGCCCTGCAGCTGGAGGCATGAGGAGTATAACTACTGATGCGTACAGCAGGTTGCATCATCGTGTAATATTTCCTGTGTCATCGTGCCAGATAAAATTAGAGAGTCCCCCCGAACCATATTCCAGTTAGTGTCACTGCTCCCTCTCCTCGCTGCGTGGCACCGCCCGTCGCAGGGGCGAGGCTGCAGGGAAAGGGGGGGGGGGGGGGGGGGGGGTTCAGAGGGCGCAGACAGTCACAAGTGCTCATCATCACCATGCTACCTTTACATTTGGCTGCAGAGTCATTTCTGCTACATGCAACTTTCTGCCGCCTGTAATCCTCCCAGAGGGTTTGGTCTGGTTAATCAGCTCAAACATGAAATAAGCCTTCTCAAGCTTGACTCATTCACACACACACACACACACACACACACACACACACACACACACACGTACTGTACACACACAGATGCACAGACACACACTTGGCACATGACATCACCCTCACCTCATTATAAAAAGGTATTTGACCCACAGGTTGACCCCTGTGCGTTTTTTCCTTCAGGGGAACGCTATCTGTTTGATGCACAGCTCCCTCCTGTTGCAAAGAAACCATCTATTCTAAACCCCATACATAAAACCATAAAACTAATCTAACGGTATTGAAGGTGGAAAATAACATTCTGTCTGGTTTGTGCTCATTGAAAACACCAGGTTTATTTTTGAAAGCCTCACGTGGAAGCGTGCCACGGAAATATAATATTACCTGCATTAAAAAGCAACGTTCTTTCAATTCCGTATCACTGAGCACTGATGTGAGCAAACTCCTGATTCTGTATTTTATTCTTATTTCAATTATTCATTTTATATTTTGTTCACAAATTTCAAAATGTGCCTTAATGGTGTCAATGCTAATCTGAATGTAAACTACACAGTCTCTATTTTGTACAAGAGAATGCAGGTGATGGACATTTTGTAAGTATTTATGTATATGTTGTTTTTTGGGTCATGTGTGTTTTTCTTTTTTTCTTTTTGTTGGCTTGTCTCCTCTGCTTTTGGAATAGTATGCCGTAAACCTTTTTTTTTTACTTTGTGGTTTCATACGTATGCATCATAATACCTTCCACGGTTGAGGTAGCGGTATTTCTTATGGAAACAATAAAAATCATAACTCAAGAAAACAATTTGCTGTCTTTGGGCCCATTTTGAGATTTGTTTTACTCCAAACATCTCATGTTAAATATTTCAGATAACGCTCTTTTCCCTGCCTCCCAGACGGACTTGGTATTGCAAGTGCAGGTTAGAACCGGCAATTGCAGACAGTCTGTGCACTGTCGAAAAATCTCTCTCTACATCTGTTGATCCCACTGTTCACTGCCACTGATGCACGCTGACCCAAATCTGTAATATCTGTTTTACACCCTAATCCAGGCGGCTGATCTCCATCCTTAAACCACATTACGGTTCAATGGGAAAAAATGAACTGGTCCAACAAATTACAGAAATGTCTCAGCGGCTGGAAAACACGTCTGGTTTATGACTCATGAATATGCATCGTGAAGGAAGAGGCTGCTGTACGGTTTAGTTTTGGAAGCTTCATCGGGGACCCACCAGAAACTCTTGGCTCAATTAGTTTTCGGAGATCCAGCAACATTTAGTTCTTTAAAAAAAAAGAGGGAGGGTTACATATTAACGTGTTAAACTCCTTTTTCTCTCTTTTCTTATTTCCTCCCTTGCTTTTACGATACGTCCACCAATCTTTTTGTCTCCGTCTGTCTGCAGCTGTAAGGATTATCACAAAATTTGATGAACCCATTACAATTTGTTGCAAATCCGGATCAGCATAGAGAGAGAGGGTGTTCTGCAACATTCTTCTTGATTTCTCAGAAAACGTTTCAAGGATCTTGTAGAAAAAAAATCTGGCATGTTAAGAGTCTGCGATTAGGTGTAGATCCAGATAAATATCTGGATCTAGTGAATTTTTTTGTGGATTTAAGGAGACTGTTGGGCATTGGTGGGGATAAGCGCTGTTTTAGTCTCTATATATAGGATCAATCTATTATAGCATATTCTGAGAGAAATCAAATTTAAAGAATATAGTGTTCTATTGTGTTTAGTTCTGAAAAATTGAAGCACAGCTAAATTTGGGAGGGATTTGAGCTCCTGGTTCTAACAGAGAAGGGCCCAGGACATCTTGAAGTGGTTGAGTTCAGCCTCGGGGGAAACACATGAGCAGCCTCTGCCCAGCCTGCCAGATAATTGTGCCTGAGTAGAGCCTGAAGTGGACGATACAGCTTCCTGGCTCACGTCTCTTTGCAGGTTGGGCGCTGGGCGAGGAAACACTCGGCTGAAGTGTGGACCTCTGGCTGAAGCCGAAGCACCGGACACTTATCTGATATCTAAGGACAGTAACTCCACCCGGGGAGGAAGGGGTCAATTTCCACACAAGAGGATGAAGGTCACACAAACGGTTCAAAAGCTTCCACATATTCTTACATTGAGCATTGATAAGTGATAAGAATCGACTAAGCTCTCTTTTATCTCACTTTTTCTGAGTGTTCAAATGTTATTTTTTTTTTTTTTTTTATTAGTTATTCAATGCCATAAAGAGGTGGTGAAAATATTTGACCGCTGAGACTGACCACCTGTTGGTCAAGTGTATGGTACCGGCTGCACCTCGACACCGTGGCTCCATCCCACGATTTGAACTTTGCAAACTGTGGCTCCACATGTGCTCGATGGCAGCGTTGGTCCCCGGGACAATTGGGCTTCACTTCTGGATACTGCGTCCATCTTTATATACAGTCTGTGGAGTAAACAGAGTGATCGCACACGAGTCCAATGACCACAAACTGACGCAGAGTACTTCACCGTGACCCGCTGTGGCTTCCAGGGCATGGAACTGTTCCTACGTTTAAGAAAAGGGCAAGTGTTCACTGACAACCAGCTCGTAGTTAAGACCCCAAATATGTTGACAGGACAGAAGGAGAGGCCGAAACAGCAGGCTCGCTGTCTCTTACTCTCCAGCCTCCGTTATCTAATTTGTCTCAGTCTTCTTTGATCGTGTCCCTGCTCAATCTCCGCTGATGAAAAACAATTGTCGGTATTCATTTCCTGCCTCCGTTACTCCTTCGCCCTCTATCCTCTGCCTTCCAGTGGGAGCCCATGTTGGCTGCTTCTAAGCTGGTGAGGGACGCGAACGCAGAAATTTAGCAGACACGCCAAAGCTAGTAATTGTTAAATTGCAGCAAATGGACCCAATGTGAACTCGGAAATCAACAAAGCCTACCCAGACCCAGTTTATCTAAATTCCAATAGTATCCTCAGTAATGGAAAAACACTGTAGAAATGCCATTTCAAATAGACCCCAATGTAATCCCCAGCCCACTGGGGTCCATTTAATCAATGCTACAGACATGAGCGTAGAGGAGGAACAGTCTGCAAATGGAAGTGGAGTTCTGAGTCAGCTCACAGGAGATTAAAAAGTAGAGGTGGATGAATAATGGAGGAGGAGAATGGTGGGAAAATTGCAGAATGTGGCGAATCATCAATAACGCCTCCTGTGAATAATTCTGAGGGAAAAAGACTTCTGCTGAAAAACTGTCTGGGCCCACTAAAATGGAATTGTTCTTAATTAGTTTTTGCCGTGCGTTGCCTCACTCTCCGGTTGAGAACTCATTATTTCGCACGCAGGGTTCCACTCATCGGCGCCTCAGATTACCTGCAATCCTGAAATCTCCAACTGAAACTCCCCATTATGCAAAAATAACTGACAGCCCTCCTCTGATTAGCTGTGAAGTTGGGGAGTCAGAGGACGTGCAGCTGGCGCTGGGTGGAGCTCTGTTGCCGGAGCTGTGGGCTGACAGCCTCCAGTCGACTCCAGTCGATTCAGGAGCAGTATCCCACAGACAAAAAGAAGCGGAGCTCCTTGAAAGCAGCAGCATTTCATGTTTAATCAGCGAGCGGTGCACAGAGCAACACGCTGACAGCAGTGTGCGAGGAGCCCAGCAGCACCCGTGCCCTTAAGCTGCAGCTAACAGCCACCTCCCCGTCTGAGCACAATCATGTATCATTACTTCCCCAATCAATGAAGCAAATCGCCACTCCTGCACAATTTCATGTCTGGTTTAGTG